>NC_135537.1:2059295-2150842 GCF_045843805.1 Urocitellus parryii | reverse complement strand
GGAAATATTTGCACACTACCACCCAGCAAGGGGTCCGTCTCCAGGATATATAGGGAACTAAATCTCAACAGCAAAACAAGGAGTCTGATTTTAAAATGGGCAAATGATCTAGACATTTCCCCAAAAAAGATGTACAAATGGCCAATAGGTTCATGAAAACATTCTCAGCATCATCAGCAAAATGCAAATCCAGCCTGGGTGCAGCTCCTCGGCGGAACACGTGGGCCCAGCATGCACGAGGCCCTGGATTCTGGCCCAGCCCCGAGACAGGAGTGCAAGTCAGAAGCATAGTGAGACCTCATCCCCGTTAGATGGCTATTACCCAAAACGCAGAAGCAGCAAGCGCCCTGGGAGGGGGCAGAGGGACGCTCCTGCTGGGTGGGCAGGCAGGTTGTCAAGGTCACCTGAGAAGACAGCACAGAAGTTCCTAGAACACGCTGCCGGGGGTGCAGCCCACGGGAAGGAGAGCAGGATGCCCACGAGGCTCCGGCACCCACTCCCACTGCAGCTCTGTCCACACCAGCCCAAAGCAGCCACGTGTCCATCAGAGATGGGACAAAGAGCTAGCAGGCATCCATGGAGCAACCCTGCCTGCGGAGGGAAGGAGGCCTGTCACCTGCAGGACAAGCACATGCCCTCAGGGAGATGAGCCAGCACAGAAGGACAAGGGCCCTGGGTCCCCAGCTGGGATCTCAAGAACCCCACATCACAGGAGCACTGAGGGGAACAGTGGTGACTAGGGACCTAGGTGGCTGGGGACAGGGACAGGGTGGGGGATCAGAGGGTGCCAGGTTTCAGCTTGGCAGGTAGAGGGGACCGTGTGGCATTGAACCACAGGAATGCACAAGACACTTGAGAACTGCTAAAAGAGCACGTTCTGAATGTTCTCCTCACAAACCAAAAGCAGGCGAGGCCAGGGGTCCATCCACAACGTCACAGCACTCTGCTCACTATGAGTATGCACAAGCTGGCATCTGTCACCTAAAATGCCTGGCATGTGTGAGGCACTGGGATCGACTCACATGTCCTAAAAGTAAACAAATACAGGTCCATTGACAACTTAGAACTATTAAAATAAAAACAGAAACCCAAGAGTCAAGTGTTTCTTCTCACAGAAGCCACAGCAAGATGGGGGACCCACAGAAATAGGAGGGAGGGCAGTGGGACAGAGGAAGGGGAGGGGGACGAGGGGATGGCACAGGGAAAAGGGGAGGACAAGGAGGGGACAGGGAGGAGGGGAGGACAAGGGAGGGGACTGGAGGAGGGGAGGACAAGGAGGGGACAGGGAGGAGGGGAGGAGAAGGAGGGGACAGGGAGGAGGGAGGACAAGGGAGGGGACAGGGAGGAGGGGAGGACAAGGGAGGGGACTGGAGGAGGGGAGGACAAGGAGGGGACATGGGGGAGGGAGGACAAGGGAGGGGACTGGAGGAGGGGAGGGGACAGGGAGGAGGGGAGGAGAAGGGAGGGGACAGGGAGGAGGGAAGGACAAGGGAGGGGACAGGGAGGAGGGGAGGACAAGGGAGGGGACTGGAGGAGGGGAGGACAAGGAGGGGACAGGAGGAGGGAGAGACAAGGAGGGGACAGGGAGGAGGGGAGGACAAGGGAGGGGACAGGGAGGAGGGGAGGACAAGGGAGGGGACTGGAGGAGAGGGAGGGCAAGGGAGGGGACGTGGGGGAGGGAGGACAAGGGAGGGGACAGGGAGGAGGGGAGGACAAGGAGGGGACAGGGAGGAGGGGAGGACAAGGAGGGGACAGGGAGGAGGGGAGGACAAGGAGGGGACAGGGAGGAGGGGAGGACAAGGGAGGGGACAGGGAGGAGGGAGGACAAGGAGGGGACAGGGAGGAGGGGAGGACAAGGAGGGGACAGGGAGGAGGGGAGGACAAGGAGGGGACAGGGAGGAGGGGAGGACAAGGAGGGACAGGGAGGGGGGAGGAAAGGGAGGGGACAGGGAGGAGGGGAGGAAAGGGAGGGGACAGGGAGGAGGGGAGGACAAGGAGGGGACAGGGAGGAGGGGAGGACAAGGAGGGGACAGGGAGGAGGGGAGGAGAAGGAGGGGACAGGGAGGAGGGGAGGACAAGGAGGGGACAGGGAGGAGGGGAGGACAAGGGAGGGGACTGGAGGAGGGGAGGACAAGGAGGGGACAGGGAGGAGGGGAGGACAAGGAGGGGACAGGGAGGGAGGGGAGGAAAGGGAGGGGACAGGGAGGAGGGGAGGAAAGGGAGGGGACAGGGAGGAGGGGAGGACAAGGAGGGGACAGGGAGGAGGGGAGGACAAGGAGGGGACAGGGAGGAGGGGAGGAGAAGGAGGGGACAGGGAGGAGGGGAGGACAAGGGAGGGGACTGGAGGAGGGGAGGACAAGGAGGGGACAGGGAGGAGGGAGGACAAGGAGGGGACAGGGAGGAGGGGAGGACAAGGAGAGGACAGGGAGGAGGGGAGGACAAGGAGGGGACAGGGAGGAGGGGAGGACAAGGAGGGGACAGGGAGGAGGGGAGGACAAGGAGGGGACAGGGAGGAGGGGAGGACAAGGAGGGGACAGGGAGGAGGGAGGACAAGGAGGGGACAGGGAGGAGGGGAGGAAAGGGAGGGGACAGGGAGAGGGAGGAAAGGGAGGGGACAGGGAGGAGGGGAGGAAAGGGAGGGGACAGGGAGGAGGGAGGACAAGGGAGGGGACAGGGAGGAGGGGAGGACAAGGGAGGGGACTGGAGGAGGGGAGGAAAGGGAGGGGACTGGAGGAGGGAGGACAAGGGAGGGGACAGGGAGGAGGGGAGGAAAGGGAGGGGACAGGGAGGAGGGGAGGAAAAGGAGGGGACTGGGAGGAGGGGAGGACAAGGAGGGGACAGGGAGGAGGGGAGGACAAGGAGGGGACAGGGAGGAGGGGAGGACAAGGGAGGGGACAGGGAGGAGGGGAGGACAAGGAGGGGACAGGGAGGAGGGGAGGACAAGGAGGGGACAGGGAGGAGGGAGGAAAGGGAGGGGACAGGGAGGAGGGGAGGACAAGGAGGGGACAGGGAGGAGGGGAGGAAAGGGAGGGGACAGGGAGGAGGGGAGGAAAGGGAGGGGACAGGGAGGAGGGGAGGAAAGGGAGGGGACAGGGAGGAGGGGAGGACAAGGAGGGGACAGGGAGGAGGGGAGGACAAGGAGGGGACAGGGAGGAGGGGAGGACAAGGAGGGGACAGGGAGGAGGGGAGGACAAGGAGGGGACAGGGAGGAGGGGAGGAAAGGGAGGGGACAGGGAGGAGGGGAGGACAAGGAGGGGACAGGGAGGAGGGGAGGACAAGGAGGGGACAGGGAGGGAGGGGAGGACAAGGAGGGGACAGGGAGGAGGGGAGGACAAGGGAGGGGACAGGGAGGAGGGGAGGACAAGGAGGGGACAGGGAGGAGGGGAGGAAAGGGAGGGGACAGGGAGGAGGGGAGGACAAGGAGGGGACAGGGAGGAGGGGAGGACAAGGGAGGGGACAGGGAGGAGGGGAGGACAAGGAGGGGACAGGGAGGAGGGGAGGAAAGGGAGGGGACAGGGAGGAGGGGGAGGAAGGGAGGGGACTGGGAGGAGGGGAGGACAAGGAGGGGACTGGGAGGAGGGGAGGAAAGGGAGGGGACTGGGAGGAGGGGAGGACAAGGAGGGGACTGGGAGGAGGGGAGGACAAGGAGGGGACAGGGAGGAGGGGAGGACAAGGAGGGGACAGGGAGGAGGGAAGAACAAGGAGGGGACAGGGAGGAGGGGAGGACAAGGAGGGGACAGGGAGGAGGGGAGGACAAGGAGGGGACAGGGAGGAGGGGAGGAAAGGGAGGGGACAGGGAGGAGGGGAGGACAAGGAGGGGACAGGGAGGAGGGGAGGACAAGGAGGGGACTGGAGGAGGGGAGGACAAGGAGGGGACAGGGAGGAGGGGAGGACAAGGGAGGGGACAGGGAGTAGGGGAGGACAAGGAGGGGACAGGGAGGAGGGGAGGACAAGGAGGGGACAGGGAGGAGGGGAGGACAAGGGAGGGGACTGGAGGAGGGGAGGACAAGGAGGGGACAGGGAGGAGGGGAGGACAAGGAGGGGACTGGAGGAGGGGAGGACAAGGAGGGGACTGGAGGAGGGGAGGACAAGGGAGGGGACTGGAGGAGGGGAGGACAAGGAGGGGACAGGGAGGAGGGGAGGACAAGGAGGGGACAGGGAGGAGGGGAGGACAAGGAGGGGACAGGGAGGAGGGGAGGACAAGGAGGGGACAGGGAGGAGGGGAGGAAAGGGAGGGGACAGGGAGGAGGGGAGGACAAGGAGGGGACAGGGAGGAGGGGAGGACAAGGGAGGGGACAGGGAGGAGGGAGGACAAGGAGGGGACAGGGAGGAGGGGAGGAAAGGGAGGGGACAGGGAGGAGGGGAGGAAAGGGAGGGGACTGGGAGGAGGGGAGGACAAGGAGGGGACTGTGAGGAGGGGAGGACAAGGAGGGGACAGGGAGGAGGGAGGACAAGGAGGGGACAGGGAGGAGGGGAGGACAAGGAGGGGACAGGAGGAGGGGAGGACAAGGAGGGGACAGGGAGGAGGGGAGGACAAGGAGGGGACAGGGAGGAGGGGAGGAAAGGGAGGGGACAGGGAGGAGGGGAGGACAAGGAGGGGACAGGGAGGAGGGGAGGACAAGGAGGGACTGGAGGAGGGGAGGACAAGGAGGGGACAGGGAGGAGGGGAGGACAAGGGAGGGGACAGGGAGGAGGGGAGGACAAGGAGGGGACAGGGAGGAGGGGAGGACAAGGTGGGGACAGGGAGGAGGGGAGGACAAGGGAGGGGACTGGAGGAGGGGAGGGCAAGGAGGGGACAGGGGAGGAGGGGAGGACAAGGAGGGGACTGGAGGAGGGGAGGACAAGGAGGGGACTGGAGGAGGGGAGGACAAGGGAGGGGACTGGAGGAGGGGAGGACAAGGAGGGGACAGGGAGGAGGGGAGGACAAGGAGGGGACAGGGAGGAGGGGAGGACAAGGAGGGGACAGGGAGGAGGGGAGGACAAGGGAGGGGACGTGGGGGAGGGAGGACAAGGGAGGGGACTGGAGGAGGGGAGGACAAGGGAGGGGACTGGAGGAGGGGAGGACAAGGGAGGGGACAGGGAGGAGGGGAGGAAAGGGAGGGGACAGGGAGGAGGGGAGGACAAGGGAGGGGACAGGGAGGAGGGGAGGACAAGGAGGGGACAGGGAGGAGGGGAGGACAAGGGAGGGGACTGGAGGAGGGAGCACAAGGAGGGGACAGGAGGAGGGAGGACAAGGAGGGGACAGGGAGGAGGGGAGGACAAGGGAGGGGACGTGGGGGAGGGAGGACAAGGGAGGGGACTGGAGGAGGGGAGGACAAGGAGGGGACAGGGGAGGAGGGGAGGACAAGGAGGGGACTGGAGGAGGGGAGGACAAGGAGGGGACTGGAGGAGGGGAGGACAAGGAGGGGACAGGGAGGAGGGGAGGACACGGAGGGGACAGGGAGGAGGGGAGCACAAGGAGGGGACTGGAGGAGGGGAGGACAAGGAGGGGACAGGGAGGAGGGGAGGACAAGGAGGGGACAGGGAGGAGGGGAGGACAAGGAGGGGACTGGAGGAGGGGAGACAAGGGAGGGACAGGGAGGAGGGGAGGACAAGGAGGGGACAGGGAGGAGGGGAGGACAAGGAGGGGACAGGGAGGAGGGGAGGACAAGGAGGGGACAGGGAGGAGGGGAGGACAAGGGAGGGGACGTGGGGGAGGGAGGACAAGGGAGGGGACTGGAGGAGGGGAGGACAAGGGAGGGGACTGGAGGAGGGGAGGACAAGGAGGGGACAGGGAGGAGGGGAGGAAAGGGAGGGGACAGGGAGGAGGGGAGGACAAGGAGGGGACAGGGAGGAGGGGAGGACAAGGGAGGGGACCAGGGAGGAGGGGAGGACAAGGAGGGGACAGGGAGGAGGGGAGGACAAGGAGGGGACTGGAGGAGGGGAGCACAAGGAGGGGACAGGGAGGAGGGGAGGACAAGGAGGGGACAGGGAGGAGGGGAGGACAAGGGAGGGGACGTGGGGGAGGGAGGACAAGGAGGGGACTGGAGGAGGGAAGGACAAGGGAGGGGACTGGAGGAGGGGAGGACAAGGAGGGGACAGGGAGGAGGGGAGGACAAGGAGGGGACAGGGAGGAGGGGAGGACAAGGAGGGGACAGGGAGGAGGGGAGGACAAGGGAGGGGACGTGGGGGAGGGAGGACAAGGGAGGGGACTGGAGGAGGGGAGGACAAGGGAGGGGACTGGAGGAGGGGAGGACAAGGAGGGGACAGGGAGGAGGGGAGGACAAGGAGGGGACAGGGAAGAGGGGAGGACAAGGAGGGTACAGGGAGGAGGGGAGGACAAGGGAGGGGACTGGAGGAGGGGAGGACAAGGGAGGGGACTGGAGGAGGGGAGGACAAGGAGGGGACAGGGAGGAGGGGAGGACAAGGGAGGGGACTGGAGGAGGGGAGGACAAGGAGGGGACAGGGAAGAGGGGAGGACAAGGAGGGTACAGGGAGGAGGGGAGGACAAGGGAGGGGACTGGAGGAGGGGAGGACAAGGAGGGGACAGGGAGGAGGGGAGGACAAGGAGGGGACAGGGAGGAGGGGAGGACAAGGGAGGGGACTGGAGGAGGGGAGGACAAGGGAGGGGACTGGAGGAGGGGAGGACAAGGAGGGGACAGGGAGGAGGGGAGCACAAGGGAGGGGACAGGGAGGAGGGGAGGACAAGGGAGGGGACAGGGAGGAGGGGAGGACAAGGGAGGGGACTGGAGGAGGGGAGGACAAGGAGGGGACAGGGAGGAGGGGAGGAGAAGGAGGGGACAGGGAGGAGGGGAGGACAAGGGAGGGGACAGGGAGGAGGGGAGGACAAGGGAGGGGACTGGAGGAGGGGAGGACAAGGAGGGGACATGGGGGAGGGAGGACAAGGGAGGGGACTGGAGGAGGGAGGGGACAGGGAGGAGGGGAGGAGAAGGGAGGGGACAGGGAGGAGGGAAGGACAAGGGAGGGCACAGGGAGGAGGGGAGGACAAGGGAGGGGACTGGAGGAGGGGAGGACAAGGAGGGGACAGGGAGGAGGGGAGGACAAGGAGGGGACAGGGAGGAGGGGAGGACAAGGGAGGGGACAGGGAGGAGGGGAGGACAAGGAGGGGACTGGAGGAGAGGGAGGGCAAGGGAGGGGACGTGGGGGAGGGAAGGACAAGGGAGGGGACAGGGAGGAGGGGAGGACAAGGAGGGGACAGGGAGGAGGGGAGGACAAGGAGGGGACAGGGAGGAGGGGAGGACAAGGAGGGGACAGGGAGGAGGGGAGGACAAGGGAGGGGACAGGGAGGAGGGGAGGACAAGGAGGGGACAGGGAGGAGGGGAGGACAAGGAGGGGACAGGGAGGAGGGGAGGACAAGGAGGGGACAGGGAGGAGGGGAGGACAAGGAGGGGACAGGAGGAGGGGAGGAAAGGGAGGGGACAGGGAGGAGGGGAGGAAAGGGAGGGGACAGGGAGGAGGGGAGGACAAGGAGGGGACAGGGAGGAGGGGAGGACAAGGAGGGGACAGGGAGGAGGGGAGGAGAAGGAGGGGACAGGGAGGAGGGAGTACAAGGATGGGACAGGGAGGAGGGGATGACAAGGGAGGGGACTGGAGGAGGGGAGGACAAGGAGGGGACAGGGAGGAGGGGAGGACAAGGAGGGGACAGGGAGGAGGGAGAAAAGGGAGTGGACAGGGAGGAGGGGAGGAAAGGAGGGGACAGGGAGGAGGGGAGGACAAGGAGGGGACAGGGAGGAGGGGAGGACAAGGAGGGGACAGGGAGGAGGGGAGGAGAAGGAGGGGACAGGGAGGAGGGAGGACAAGGGAGGGGACTGGAGGAGGGGAGGACAAGGAGGGGACAGGGAGGAGGGGAGGACAAGGAGGGGACAGGGAGGAGGGGAGGACAAGGAGGGGACAGGGAGGAGGGGAGGAAAGGGAGGGGACAGGGAGGAGGGGAGGAAAGGGAGGGGACAGGGAGGAGGGGAGGAAAGGGAGGGGACAGGGAGGAGGGAGGAAAGGGAGGGGACAGGGAGGAGGGGAGGACAAGGAGGGGACAGGGAGGAGGGGAGGACAAGGGAGGGGACGTGGGGGAGGGGAGGACAGGAGGGGACAGGGAGGAGGGGAGGACAAGGAGGGGACAGGGAGGAGGGGAGGACAAGGAGGGGACAGGGAGGAGGGGAGGACAAGGAGGGGACAGGGAGGAGGGGAGGACAAGGGAGGGGACAGGGAGGAGGGGAGGAAAGGGAGGGGACAGGGAGGAGGGGAGGACAAGGAGGGGACACGGAGGAGGGGAGGACAAGGAGGGGACAGGGAGGAGGGGAGGACAAGGGAGGGGACGTGGGGGAGGGGAGGACAAGGAGGGGACAAGGAGGAGGGGAGGACAAGGAGGGGACAGGGAGGAGGGGAGGACAAGGAGGGGACAGGGAGGAGGGGAGGACAAGGAGGGGACAGGGAGGAGGGGAGGACAAGGAGGGGACAGGGAGGGAGGGGAGGACAAGGAGGGGACAGGGAGGAGGGGCGGACAAGGGAGGGGACTGGAGGATGGGAGGACAAGGAGGGGACAGGGAGGAGGGGAGGACAAGGAGGGGACAGGGAGGAGGGGAGGACAAGGAGGGGACAGGGAGGAGGGGAGGAAAGGGAGGGGACAGGGAGGAGGGGAGGAAAGGGAGGGGACAGGGAGGAGGGTAGGAAAGGGAGGGGACAGGGAGGAGGGGAGGACAAGGAGGGGACAGGGAGGAGGGGAGGACAAGGAGGGGACAGGGAGGAGGGGAGGACAAGGAGGGGACAGGGAGGAGGGGAGGAAAGGAGGGGACTGGGAGGAGGGGAGGACAAGGAGGGGACAGGGAGGAGGGGAGGACAAGGAGGGGACAGGGAGGAGGGGAGGACAAGGGAGGGACAGGGAGGAGGGGAGGACAAGGAGGGGACAGGGAGGAGGGGAGGAAAGGGAGGGGACAGGGAGGAGGGGAGGACAAGGAGGGGACAGGGAGGAGGGGAGGACAAGGAGGGGACAGGGAGGAGGGGAGGACAAGGAGGGGACAGGGAGGAGGGGAGGAAAGGGAGGGGACAGGGAGGAGGGGAGGAAAGGGAGGGGACAGGGAGGAGGGGAGGAAAGGGAGGGGACAGGGAGGAGGGGAGGACAAGGGAGGGGACAGGGAGGAGGGGAGGACAAGGGAGGGGACAGGGAGGGAGGGGAGGACAAGGGAGGGGACTGGAGGAGGGGAGGAAAGGGAGGGGACTGGAGGAGGGGAGGACAAGGGAGGGGACAGGGAGGAGGGGAGGAAAGGGAGGGGACAGGGAGGAGGGGAGGAAAGGGAGGGGACTGGGAGGAGGGGAGGACAAGGAGGGGACAGGGAGGAGGGGAGGACAAGGAGGGGACAGGGAGGAGGGGAGGACAAGGGAGGGGACAGGGAGGAGGGGAGGACAAGGAGGGACAGGGAGGAGGGGAGGACAAGGAGGGGACAGGGAGGAGGGGAGGAAAGGGAGGGGACAGGGAGGAGGGGAGGACAAGGAGGGGACAGGGAGGAGGGGAGGACAAGGGAGGGGACAGGGAGGAGGGGAGGACAAGTAGGGGACAGGGAGGAGGGGAGGAAAGGGAGGGGACAGGGAGGAGGGGAGGAAAGGGAGGGGACTGGGAGGAGGGGAGGACAAGGAGGGGACTGGGAGGAGGGGAGGACAAGGAGGGGACAGGGAGGAGGGGAGGACAAGGAGGGGACAGGGAGGAGGGGAGGACAAGGAGGGGACAGGGAGGAGGGGGAGGACAAGGAGGGGACAGGGAGGAGGGGAGGACAAGGAGGGGACAGGGAGGAGGGGAGGAAAGGGAGGGGACAGGGAGGAGGGGAGGACAAGGAGGGGACAGGGAGGAGGGGAGGACAAGGAGGGGACTGGAGGAGGGGAGGACAAGGAGGGGACAGGGAGGAGGGAGGACAAGGGAGGACAGGGAGTAGGGGAGGACAAGGAGGGGACAGGGAGGAGGGGAGGACAAGGAGGGGACAGGGAGGAGGGGAGGACAAGGGAGGGGACTGGAGGAGGGGAGGACAAGGAGGGGACAGGGAGGAGGGGAGGACAAGGAGGGGACTGGAGGAGGGGAGGACAAGGATGGGACTGGAGGAGGGAGGACAAGGGAGGGGACTGGAGGAGGGGAGGACAAGGAGGGGACAGGGAGGAGGGGAGGACAAGGGAGGGGACAGGGAGGAGGGGAGGACAAGGAGGGGACAGGGAGGAGGGAGGACAAGGAGGGGACAGGGAGGAGGGGAGGAAAGGGAGGGACAGGGAGGAGGGGAGGACAAGGAGGGGACAGGGAGGAGGGGAGGACAAGGGAGGGGACAGGGAGGAGGGGAGGACAAGGAGGGGACAGGGAGGAGGGGAGGAAAGGGAGGGACAGGGAGGAGGGGAGGAAAGGGAGGGGACTGGGAGGAGGGGAGGACAAGGAGGGGACTGTGAGGAGGGGAGGACAAGGAGGGGACAGGGAGGAGGGGAGGACAAGGAGGGGACAGGGAGGAGGGGAGGACAAAGGAGGGGACAGGGAGGAGGGGAGGACAAGGAGGGGACAGGGAGGAGGGGAGGACAAGGAGGGGACAGGGAGGAGGGGAGGACAAGGAGGGGACAGGGAGGAGGGGAGGACAAGGAGGGGACAGGGAGGAGGGAGGAAAGGGAGGGGACAGGGAGGAGGGGAGGACAAGGAGGGACAGGGAGGAGGGGAGGACAAGGAGGGGACTGGAGGAGGGGAGGACAAGGAGGGGACAGGGAGGAGGGGAGGACAAGGGAGGGGACAGGGAGTAGGGGAGGACAAGGAGGGGACAGGGAGGAGGGGAGGACAAGGAGGGGACAGGGAGGAGGGGAGGTCAAGGAGGGGACTGGAGGAGGGGAGGACAAGGAGGGGACAGGGAGGAGGGGAGGACAAGGAGGGGACTGGGAGGAGGGGAGGACAAGGAGGGACTGGAGGAGGGGAGGACAAGGGAGGGGACTGGAGGAGGGGAGGACAAGGAGGGGACAGGGAGGAGGGGGAGGACAAGGAGGGGACAGGGAGGAGGGGAGGACAAGGAGGGGACAGGGAGGAGGGGAGGACAGGGAGGGGACAGGGAGGAGGGGAGGACAAGGAGGGGACAGGGAGGAGGGGAGGACAAGGAGGGGACTGGAGGAGGGGAGGACAAGGGAGGGGACAGGGAGAGGGAGGACAAGGAGGGGACAGGGAGTGAGGGGAGGACAAGGAGGGGACAGGGAGGAGGGGAGGACAAGGAGGGGACAGGGAGGGAGGGAGGTCAAGGGAGGGGACTGGAGGAGGGGAGGACAAGGAGGGGACAGGGAGGAGGGGAGGACAAGGAGGGGACTGGAGAGGGGAGGACAAGGAGGGGACTGGAGGAGGGGAGGACAAGGGAGGGGACTGGAGGAGGGGAGGACAAGGAGGGGACAGGGAGGAGGGGAGGACAAGGAGGGGACAGGGAGGAGGGGAGGACAAGGAGGGGACAGGGAGGAGGGGAGGACAAGGGAGGGGACGTGGGGGAGGGAGGACAAGGGAGGGGACTGGAGGAGGTGAGGACAAGGGAGGGGACTGGAGGGGGGAGGACAAGGAGGGGACAGGGAGGAGGGGAGGAAAGGGAGGGCACAGGGAGGATGGGAGGACAAGGGAGGGGACTGGGAGGAGGGGAGGACAAGGGAGGGGACAGGGAGGAGGGGAGGACAAGGAGGGGACAGGGAGGAGGGGAGGACAAGGGAGGGGACTGGAGGAGGGGAGCACAAGGAGGGGACAGGGAGGAGGGGAGGACAAGGAGGGGACAGGGAGGAGGGGAGGACAAGGAGGGGACTTGGGGAGGGAGGACAAGGGAGGGGACTGGAGGAGGGGAGGACAAGGAGGGGACAGGGAGGAGGGGGAGGACAAGGAGGGGACTGGAGAGGGGAGGACAAGGAGGGGACTGGAGGAGGGGAGGACAAGGAGGGGACAGGGAGGAGGGGAGGACACGGAGGGGACAGGGAGGAGGGGAGGACAAGGAGGGGACTGGAGGAGGGGAGGACAAGGAGGGGACAGGGAGGAGGGGAGGACAAGGAGGGGACAGGGAGGAGGGGAGGACAAGGAGGGGACTGGAGGAGGGGAGGACAAGGGAGGGGACAGGAGGAGGGAGGACAAGGAGGGGACAGGGAGGAGGGGAGGACAAGGAGGGGACAGGGAGGAGGGGAGGACAAGGAGGGGACAGGGAGGAGGGGAGGACAAGGGAGGGGACGTGGGGGAGGGAGGACAAGGGAGGGACTGGAGGAGGGAGGACAAGGGAGGGGACTGGAGGAGGGGAGGACAAGGAGGGACAGGGAGGAGGGGAGGAAAGGGAGGGGACAGGGAGGAGGGGAGGACAAGGGAGGGGACAGGGAGGAGGGGAGGACAAGGAGGGGACAGGGAGGAGGGAGGACAAGGAGGGGACAGGGAGGAGGGGAGGACAAGGGAGGGGACTGGAGGAGGGGAGCACAAGGAGGGGACAGGGAGGAGGGGAGGACAAGGAGGGGACAGGGAGGAGGGGAGGACAAGGTAGGGGACGTGGGGGAGGGAGGACAAGGAGGGGACTGGAGGAGGGGAGGACAAGGGAGGGGACTGGAGGAGGGGAGGACAAGGAGGGGACAGGGAGGAGGGGAGGACAAGGAGGGGACAGGGAGGAGGGGAGGACAAGGAGGGGACAGGGAGGAGGGGAGGACAAGGGAGGGGACGTGGGGGAGGGAGGACAAGGGAGGGGACTGGAGGAGGGGAGGACAAGGGAGGGGACTGGAGGAGGGGAGGACAAGGAGGGGACAGGGAGGAGGGGAGGACAAGGAGGGACAGGGAAGAGGGGAGGACAAGGAGGCTACAGGGAGGAGGGGAGGACAAGGGAGGGGACTGGAGGAGGGGAGGACAAGGAGGGGACAGGGAGGAGGGGAGGACAAGGGAGGGGACTGGAGGAGGGAGGACAAGGAGGGGACAGGGAAGAGGGGAGGACAAGGAGGGTACAGGGAGGAGGGGAGGACAAGGGAGGGGACTGGAGGAGGGGAGGAACAAGGAGGGGACAGGGAGGGAGGGGAGGACAAGGAGGGGACAGGGAGGAGGGGAGGACAAGGGAGGGGACTGGAGGAGGGAGGACAAGGAGGGGACTGGAGGAGGGGAGGACAAGGAGGGGACAGGGAGGAGGGGAGGACAAGGGAGGGGACAGGGAGGAGGGGAGGACAAGGGAGGGGACAGGGAGGAGGGGAGGACAAGGGAGGGACTGGAGGAGGGGAGGACAAGGAGGGGACATGGGGGAGGGAGGACAAGGGAGGGGACTGGAGGAGGGGAGGGGACAGGGAGGAGGGGAGGAGAAGGGAGGGGACAGGGAGGAGGGAAGGACAAGGGAGGGGACAGGGAGGAGGGAGGACAAGGGAGGGGATTGGAGGAGGGGAGGACAAGGAGGGGACAGGGAGGAGGGGAGGAGAAGGAGGGACAGGGAGGAGGGGAGGACAAGGGAGGGGACAGGAGGAGGGGAGGACAAGGGAGGGGACTGGAGGAGAGGGAGGGCAAGGAGGGGACGTGGGGGAGGGAGGACAAGGGAGGGGACAGGGAGGAGGGGAGCACAATTGGGGGACGGGGGGAGGAGGGAGGACCAGAGAGGGGACAGGGGGAGGGACGACAAGGGAGGGAAGGGGGCAGGAGGGAGGACCAGAGAGGCCATGGGGGAGGGAAGACAAGGAGGGACCAGGGGTGGGGGAGGAAGGAGGGGACGGGGACTAGAGTAGATCCACCCGCGCTCCACACATGTGTGATCACGTCAGAGTGAGCCCCTGTCTCGTGTGTGGATAAAAACACTGAGAACAAGAGTGGCCCTTGCTGACCGTGCCCTGCGAGAGGCACATGACCTCGTGGTGGAAATCTGACACAGGAAGGTCAGACATCACAGGCCCCCAGAACACGTCCTTTGAGCCATGGCCCTGGCACCCATCAGGAAGGCGGGCGAGAGCCACCAGGACAGCCCAGGTCAGGGTGCCCCAGAGGGCAGTCCACACCTGGGGTCACTCACAGCACCAGGGGACGAGCAGGCGACGAGGACTCCTGCTGTGGGTGGGACCCCATGGTCGAACTGGGTCCCCAAAGGCCTGCTCAGCGGCTCCCACTGTAGCAACAGGGAGGCGGAGCCTATGGGGGTCTCAGGTCCCCAAGTGTCTCCTTGCCTGAGTTGTCCTGGGCGCCCCCTCAGGGCCTGGCCCTGGTCTGCTCTTGGCGTCCAGGCCATGAGGCCCTCGTGCCTCAGACACTCACTTTAGCCTGAGTGCTGCCAGCCAGCAGGCCTGCACCGGAGTCCAGGTCCACGGGGACACCTGATCTTAGACTTTCAGGCTCTAAACTGTGAGCCGAATGACCCTCTTTTCTTTATAAAACTACCCAGCCTAAGGGATTTTGATACAGTAATAAAAATAGACTCAGAAAAAGCCCATCCATGATTTTTTTTTAACTTTTAGCAAACTTCCTTGGTCTGATAAGGAGTATCTATAATAATCTAGAATAAATATTCTTAATGGAACCTTGCCTTTTAAAATTAGGAGAAGCACAAGGATGTGCACCAACACTCCTAAGTGACACTAACGTGAAGCCACGTGGCAGCAAAGGCGTCCCCATCGGGAGGGAAGAAATAAGAGTGTTACTGCTGATAACGACAGGATTATCTTCAAAGGAAACCCAGAGGATTCTTGGGCAAATTATCAGAAATAATGAGGAATGAGTGTGTGGCTGATGATACGCTCAGTTTAAGAGTGTCCATGTGTCCACTCACCAGCAACACTCAGTGAGAAATGTGATTTTTAAGAGACATCAATTATAGAAACAAACAAAAAGTACATGTTTAGGAATAAGTCTAAGAAAATAGGAAAACTCTCTGGGGAGAAAATCACTGTTTAAATGTGTTTACAAACGTCACTGACGAGGAGCCCACTGCTCACAGACAGAAGACTCCGTACTAGGAAGGTCCCGGTTTTACCAAAGGGATCAATGAGCCGATGCGATTTCAATAGAAGTGCTGCTTCCTGGACGCAGCAAGGTCCTGTGTATGTGTGGGACAGCCAGGGACCCGAGTACCAAGGGACGGTGGAGTCTGCCTCCAGGCCTCCCCTCTCGGCAGGCAGCAGCAGCAAGAGAACAGCACTCAGCTGAGCAGGGTGGCCGTGGCCAAGGAGGCCGCGCAGGCCCGTGGGAGAGGCTCCCCAGGCATAAAACGCTCTCCAAGGGCTGAATGTTCAACCTGTAGAAAAAAATAACAGAGAACATCTTCCCGGCTTCCGACCTGGGAAGACTCCAAACCCACAGGGACCCCCAGACCCACGGGGCAAACCGAAAGGAAGGAGCCCAGGCTCAGGCCTCGGTGGGCCACACGCCACACTGTGGGGGTGCAAAGGCCCAATTCTGAAGACGGGCGAAAGGCACGAACAGACTTCACAGCAAAGGAAACACAAACATAAACATATGGAAAATTCCAGCCTCCTTCGTAATCAGGAAAATGCAAATCAAGACACAAATAGATACTCTTTTACACCCAGCACATTGGCAGAGATTAGGGAGACTGACAATATGGAATATTGAGACAGCAGCAAATCGAAGCCAGCCCATGGGCTGCTGCTGTGCCTTCCAACACTTTGGAAAACATCGGGCCTCTTCTGAGAAAGGCCACCTGAGACCCCTCCTCACCTGGAGGTGCCCTGACCCCCGACCCTCTCGGGAGCCCGGCAAGGTTCCTGCAGCAGGACCATTTGGATCACCAGACCCCAGGAAAACTCGGCACGTCGAATCAGGACCCATTTAATGAGCAGAGACAGGAAGCTCAGCTACACACAGGCACACGGAAGAGTCCCAGAAACAAAGCTGGATTTTAAAAAGTGAGTCTCAGAAGAATACAAATATTATGGCACAAGTTTTGTGAGCTAAAAAATAAGCAAAACTAAACAGTATATTGTTTAGCAGTAAACACAGTCACCAACACATTGTCGGTATGGAACAGACAGGGCTATTTAAAGCTGCATGACAGTGAGAGGATGACAGGCGTCGGACTTAGGGACAAGGATATGCGGAGGGAAAGCAAGGTGTGGGCTGAGTGAGTGTGGACAAGCTCCTCCTGGGATCAGGATGCGGATACAGCACTCCAGGTCATGACGCCCTGTCCTAAATATGGGTGACAAGCACCGGTGTTAGACATGCACAGCGAGAACCGTCCCTGCTGAGGTCCTGCAAGGACTTTACCTTTGACCCCTGCAGCGGCCTTCACACTGTCTGACGCAGTGGCCAGCTTCTCCCTGATTCTCACATACCCAGGGGGGCCACATGAGGCTGTGGAGTAAGGATTCTGAGCTCCAACAGGAGGTTTTGCCCTCTCAGGTTCCAAAGCCTCTGTCCCAGAGGGTCCCAGAATGGCGTGTCCACCTAGCCTCCCCTGGCCAGCCCTAGGATGGTTGGTCACACCTGGCTTCCTGCTAAGCTGGGCCCCCAGAGGGCAGCAATGCTGGGCTTCTCTGGATAAGGGCCTGGCCAGGGCTTCAGCTGTGCTGATGGCCCAGGCCCCTCTGCCAAGTGACATGAGGTTCTACCTCGTGGGCCAGGCCACACAATCCCAGCCTCTGGGCCCCCTGCCCCCGAGCCCAGGCGCTGTCTGGGGAGTCGGGAGGCAACCCCCACCCAGCACCTGCTGCGGGCCCCGCCTGCTCTCCTCGTTCATGCACCCTTCCTCAGAGGAGCCCTGGCTCTTCACAAGATGGGGCCGTGGACTTGGGGTCAGGCACGCTGGGTGCAAGCTGGCTTCTGCCTCTCGTGAGCATCCCTACTAGGAGCCCCTTAGCCTCGGGCCGAGTCTGAGCTGAACCCACAGTCCCCTTTCCAGCAGCCAAACCCGTTCCTCTTTCCACGCATTTCCAGGCCTGAGAGCACCTGCTTGCATCCACGTGGCCCTGGGAGTGTGGGGCGGTGGCAAGCAAAGGTCCCCGGGAAGTGGCACCAGAAGTGCCCGAGGTGCTGTCTACGTGCCCTCCTCACATGACACTTCGTCCGAGTCCTGTGCTTCCAGGACCCGTGCAGACAGTGCCCCGTGTGTTGCCATCTCCTCCTTGGGGTGGCGGAAGGGGGCTGGCCGCTCTAAGGCCAGAGCCCAGTCCCACACCAGAGGGAGGGAGCTGGGCGGTGGGAGGGCTGGTCCTCAGGACGCCAGGAAGACCAGGACCAAGAACCTCCTGCAGCCCAGGAGCAGGCCCAGGAGGAGGCAGCTGGCGGGGGCGCAGGCAGGCCACCCCGGCGGTGGCCAGCACCTGGTGCTCCCGTCCACTCTCTCAGTCTGTCTCCGAGAATCTGCTCCTGGACTGCCCATCTCTGTCCAGGACGAAGTGCCCACACTGCCCCAGACACAAGGCTCCCTGCACGTGAGCACAGACACCTGCCCAGGGCGGGCCTCGGAGGCGCGTCAGTCCAGGGAGCAGCAGTGAGGGCCTCCCCCTCCTCGCTGCCCAGAGCCAGGGGTGTCAGAGAGGGCTGCTGCTCTGACCCGAGGAAAGAGGGCAGGGCAGACCACTCCACCCTGCTGTCTGCAACCCACACCTGCCCCAGGACTGCCAGCCGAGGCTCTGCAGGACGTGGGAGGCTCCCAGGACCAAGGGATTCTGAGTCCTGCCATCAGCTCCGTGTAACCCCAGGCAGCCCCCAAGCCCTCTCCAGGCTCCTCACTCCCTCACCATGGCCTGCACGGCTCTGGGTGGCCATGGCCTGAGGGGACTGTGGCCCTGAGTCTCGCAGCTCTGTGGGGTGTGCCAAAGTTAGCAGTGCAGGGGGCCCGAGCCACACTCAGCCTCTTAGCCACCCAGTGTGCCCCTGTGTGACCCCATGCCCCTTTCCAAACACATGCTCTGCCTTGGGCAGTGAGAGGGGGACAGCCACCAGAGCTGTGGCCTTGTTGGGTGGCAGATGCCACGTTCCTGGGCAAAACTTCTGCAGCAGGCAAACCCCCACTGCAGACACCCCCCTCACTCCTCGCTTCCTGCAGAACCTCTTTGATTTGTCCTGTTGTCAGGAGCGTGAATGACCCTCCCTGTACTACCCAAGGCAGGCACAGGTGCCGGGGGCTGGAGGCGCGGCCCAGAAACATACAGGCTGAGAGGGAGGCCATGCTGACTGAGTGGGCCCCCAGACGGCCTGGGGAGGTGACTACAGGGTGCCTGGTCCAGGAGGCTCCGGAGGATGGCATGGCTCCCTGCTGAGCATCTCACACACTGGAGACGGTCAGGGAGTGACTGCCCTGCCCTCAGGGCCTCTGGGGGTAGTGGGGGTGAAGCACTGCTCTCTAGGCCTGAGGTGTAACTGGCACCGGGGGGCATCAAGGGTCTGAGGACATGCCAACCCCGAGGACAGCCGACTGTGGGAGGAGCTGTCCATGGTGCTGACACCCAGGCCTCAGACACCTGGCACAGAGGAGAGTGCCTGCCGGGTCCCCTCGCTGCCTCAGGAGAATGCCCAGGCCCTGAGCCCCAGCCCTCACCTTCCTCTGCCAGGCCTCTGGCTTCCGACCTGACCCACACTCCCACACCCCCCACGAGGGACTTCTCCCCCCGCTGTGACGCACTGAGCCAGAGCCGGGGGAAAGGAGGTTGGCTCTTGCTGGCACGGAGGTGCAAGAAGGCCGAGAGGGCAGGCCCCTACTCTCTGCCCCCTGTGGGCCTGCAGGGCCCTGCAGAGGCCCAGGACAGAGACAATGCCTCCGTCCCTAAGGGCATTGCCAAGCCCCCTGCCCTGAGAGCTCTTCGGGAGCCCCCACCCTCCAGGCTGGGCAGGACCGGTGAGGGGGCTGGTCTGATGTCTGGCGCGGGTTTGGTCTGTTTGTTGCTTCCCCTTCTGCTGTCAAGAGGTAACAGACACAGCCAAGTCACCTTCCTAAGCAGGCTCCATTGATACCGTGCTGGCAGTGGTGGGAGGCGGAAGGCCAGCCTGGACACCAGGGCACCCGGGCTCCGTCCTGGCCATGCCACGGCCTGGATGTGTGACCAGGCCCAGCTGCTGAACTTCTCTGGGCCTCTGCTTCTCACCTGGGGGTGGCGTGGTGCTACTGGGGACAGTACCCAGTGAGGGAAGTGCTGGGAACCTGGCCGCTTCCTGCTGATCGCTTCTTGCTCCCAAACACAGTGAGGGGATGTTTTCCAGATGAAGACAGAGGCCCGGCAGGTGGCCACATGTCACCCAGCAGGACTCTGGCCAGGGCACTCCAGGCCTGGCTTCCTCCTGGGAGCCCTGCAGGGCCAGCTGTTCACCTGCTGCCCTCACTGCTGGGCGCATTCCCCTGGGCAGCAGTGCCTTGGGCATGGCCGAGTCCCCTGAATCCCCACCTCGTCCACTCTAAGCAGCAGTGACAGTGGCCTGCCCCGGGACTCTCCTGAAGGCCAGGGTAGCGTGCCCTCCTGTTGCCTGGGGCCTTTCCGTGCCCTGCACAGGTGGGGCAGCCACATCACCTCTGTCGTGGATGGCAGAGCCCAGGGCAGTGGGCAGGGTGGGTGCTCAAGCTTCAGGCCCAGGCGGGATGGGACGGTGGGGTCTGGGGAAGATGCCCCACCCTGTCCAGGAGGCAGGAGTCAATTCTGCACAGAGATTCTCTTCATTCAGAGAGCTGTGAAACTCTGCGCTTCCCGTTCACCTTCTCTCTTGGCAGAAAGCAACAGAGAGCCACGGGCTCTGGCCCAGGGAGCCACCAGCCGGAAGTCTGGCAGGTAATAAGGCTTTTTAATGAGACGATCCTTATCTGTTTGTGGCAGGGGGACCTTGGCCAGCTCAGCTCCGCTGTGTTTTCCAGGCACCAGAGGCTGCTGCAGACTCCTCAGCACCCGGGGGGCTATGCTTCCCGCAGGGCGTCCCCTACCCCCACCCCCCACCCCACCCCACCCCACCCCACCACCTCCTTGCAGCTCTGGTTGCCCCCACCCGGCCAGCAGGCTTCACACACCAGAGCCCCACCCAGAGCCTTGGCCCTCTCGCCCCCTCTGTGCAGCGGGCCAGGGCGGAAGCTGCCTGTTGAACAGCTTGTTTTGTCCTGGATGTCCTCCCCTGGGCTGCCCCTTCTCTGCCTCTCCCCTCCCACCTGCCCTCTGTTTTGGTTTCCTGACTTTGTCAGAAGTGCTGAGGTCTCTGGGGAAGGTGTAGCCATCAGCAAGTCCTGGATTCAAATCCTGACCATGCCACTAGCCAGCGGGGGGATGGGGGCATCCCAAGCCTCTCGGCCTCCACCCTCACATCCACAGCATGGGTGCCAGGCGCACCACTGCACACTGCTGGCTGGAACATGGAAGGGACAAGGGAAGAGAGACCCTGGCAGGGCTGTGCCACACCCTGGGGAGTCTTGGTGCTGAAACTGCACCCAGTCCTGCTCCAGGGGAAGCCCTGAGAAGGCCAAGAGAGATGGCCCCTCCAGTGGGTCCTGGACACCCCCCCTGAGCTCAGCCCTGTGCTGACTGCCAGGATGGCAGGGACAGGCAGACCTGTGCCCAGCCCTGAGCAGCTCGAAGCCACACTGGGGAGGGAGATTAAACTGAACACAGGATGAGCAATGGGACTCCTGGAGAGGCCTCCGGGCCTGGAGGGTAATGGACAGGCTGGGACACTGCCCCATCTTGGGAGTCCTTTGAATAACACAAGAGCACCTAAAAAAAACAGACTTAACATATTATTCCCCATTCACTGGGGGTCTTGCACAGGGCCTAGTATAGAGGGCTAGCTTCCCTCCCCATAATCACTACCACTAACAGCCCTTACCACCACTATCACCACCACATCACCAGACCAACACCACCACCATCTACCGCACCTACCACCACCACCACCACCACCACCATCACAACCAGCATCACCACCATCATCACCATCACCACCATCATCACTACCATCATCATCACCATCACCATCATCACCATCACCATCCCCATCACCATCACCACCACCACCACCACCATCCTACCACCATCATCACCATCACCATCACTACCACCACCATCACCACCACCATCACCATCACCACCACCACCATCACAACCACCATCGCCATCATCATCACCACCACTACCACCATCACCACCATCATAATCATTACCATCACCATCACTACCACCATAATCACCATCACCGCCACCATAAGCAGCACTATCATCATCATTACTATCACCGCACAGTCCCCATAAATTTACGGGAAGATGATCCAATATGGCTGTATAGTTCCTTCACATCCTTCAGGATCCTTCCAATCTAATACCATTGCACTTCTATGGGGATTAGTCGCCACTCCTAGGCCTCGAAGCGTTTGAGTGGCTTGTTGTAACGGCCAATGTTTTGGCCATTCTTGACGAGAGATGATGCTAAGGTCAGCACCTGTGTCCAGTAGCCCATTAAATTCATGTCCTTGAATATTTAGTTTTAGCATGGGGCAAGAATCTAAATTTAAAGAAAGCATAGCCCAATCTACACCCGTGGAGCCTAATCCCTTGGAACCTCTTTCTACAGCACGACTGGAAAATTTATCATGCAGGCTGGGTATTATTAGTAACTGTGCTATTCTATCTCCAGGTGAAATTACTGATATACCTCTTGGAGAACTGGCTATAATTTTTATTTCACCTTCATAATCGGGATCAATTACCCCAGGACTTACCATAAGTCCTTTTAGAGTAGAAGAGCTGCGTCCCAATAATAAGCCTACTGTTCCTTGGGGAAGAGGTCCTTTTACTCCTGTGGGAATGATTTGAACTCCCATCTCTGGAGTTAGTACTGCTCTGGCGGAGGCGCAGATGTCCAACCCTGCGCTCCCTCTGGTTTGTCTGATGAGGGAGCGCAGCGGGGGTAGATACAGAAGGTTGTATATGTCCTTCCGCTAATTGTTGTTTGACCAGATCATGGGCTGCTTGTATCTTTTCTTTAGTCAGGGGCCACTGAGGACCACAACCTAACCCTAACTACTACCACCATTATAACCAATACTACCACTACCAGGACCACCCTCACTGTGAACAGGTCAACACTACCAGTTTCACCACCATTGCTACCACAAGCGGCAGAAGTCACTGTGTTCAGTACATTTCATGAAAGGTTGAAAGGTATTCTATTTTACAGAAGAGGAAAATGAGATGCAGAGAGATTCAGCAATGTGCTCGAAGTCATTCACAGCTAGTCCTTGGCAGAGCTGGGATTCGGACCAGGAACAGTCTTCGTTTGCTAAATAAACAGCAGCAGGAGCCCCTCCTCAGCAGTTTCTGAAAAGGGCTGTCCCCGGTAAGGAGGACAAGATGCTGAGGCTGCCCCATGGTCCTCTCTGTTGCTCTGGGCCACAGGTACTAGAGGGAAAGCAGGCTCATTTGCATGCAATTTGCATACAGCTGCTGAAAATGAGCATGATTCCCCATCACTTCAAAACTGCATTGTTTCTGCCTTGAAAGGGACCTTCCCACGCAGCACACCCATCCCCCAGTTGCCCTGACACAGACAGGCTGACTCGATATCCCCATGTCACCTCTCTGCAGGAGGCAGTCTCCTTCCCAGCTCAGCGCCACATCCGGGGTGACCTTGGACAGGGAGCCTCCTCCCCTGGCTGCAGCCTCCTGGCCTGGAGCAGCCCTTGGCTGGAGCACACCAAGAAGGGTGGCAGCGTGGGCAGGAGTCTTCCTGCAGGAGTGACACTCAGGAGCCACCACGGTGGACGGGGCTATCTATAGGCCAGGCTTCCAGATCAGCTGGCCCTGGAGAGCCTGAGCACCTGGGCTGGGCAGGTGGCCAGGAGCTGCGTCCTGGGACTGCCAGGGAGCTCCTTGCCCAGGCCAGGACCCTGGGAGCCCTCTCCTCTCCAGGCCCCCATCCTGCAGCAGGTCCCTCCAGCCCCACTCCCACCATCCGCCTGCCCCTTCACCCTTCTCACGACACTGGACGGGACCCTGCAGCTTCAGCAGTCAGACTGTCAGCCCAGAAAGCCGGGCTGGGAAGGCATCGGAACCCATACTAGAGAAGTCCATGGCCCCTCAGGAGGTCCTGGCCCTGGAGGGGCCTATCTGGTGAGCTCCCAAGTTGTTTGGGGCTGGAGGCCTGGCCCAGGAGAACGCTGCCCTTCCTGTGCCCACCAAGCCCCTGTCCACCCTTTTATCCACTCTCCACTTCCTGAAGACCCAGCCACCTCCTAGGGAAGCTGCCCTCTAATTGTGGCCCCAGCCACTGCCCCACAGGCAAGAGCAAGGATTCACACAAATGTGCACGCGCATGCGCGCGCACACACACGTTCGCTGTGCCTTGAGCGCAGGGCCAGGCCTGCCCCCTGCAGAGGGTGACAGGAAGCTCAGTGTGCTCACTGTCCTCCGGCCTCAGGCTCCTCTGCAAATAGGCTGCTGGGAGGACTGCGGCAGGGTGGATAGGCTGCTGGGAGGACTGCGGCAGGGTGGTGGCTGCCCACTCTGGCGAAGGGCACAGCTCTTCCCGCTCTGAGGGATGAACTGATCCTACTGGTCCCCTGAGTCGGCCTCTGGCCAGGAGGCCCTCCCAAGCCACCCGGGCCACCCTGACGGTCCCCCTCTGGCTCACAGTGCTGGCACTCGTTAGCCATTCTCTGTGGCAGCTTCCAGTGGGCCTCAAGGAATCCCAGGCCCAGTCCACAAAGCAGAGATGTGGGTCAGGCCCCGGACTGCCCCTCACCGGCCTGGGCTGGGAGTGGCCATTTGTCTGCAGGCACAGCAGGTCGAGCCCAGGGCCAACAGGCAGGCCCGCCCAGCTGCCAAGCGAGAGCCTGCACTCCCTCGGGGCTCAGGAACCGTGGTGGCCTCTGCCTGGGCAGGCTGAGGGCCTGGGCATTTTCTCCCCTTTTCCCTCCCTCAGCCGTGGGCCACCCCATGCACTACCCTTGCTCAGGTCCTAGAAGGGCCCGGACCCAGCACAGGGCCGGTGTCTCACAGTGGCTGCAGGCCCAGCACATTCGGACCGAGGCCCAGGGAACGGCCAGGCCACCCACAGCACCCCAGGACAGTGGTACGGCCTGCTCGGGGAGTGCTCTGACGCTCAGGCCCAGGGAAGCGGAGCCACAGCACAGCCAGCTGGAAGCCAGGTCGGCCTGAGTCTGAAGGGCTCCGGTAGCCAAGGACGCACTGGGGTGAAGTGGGCGGGACTGAGCTCAAGTGCAGGGCCTCCTTTCACTATCTGAATTCAGGGCCCCTGGGGCAGTGCAGGCACAGCCACACTGACCCCCATGCCCCAGCTCACTCTCCTCCGGGGCAGCCAGCCTGGTATTTATTAAACACAGGCAGACGATTTCAATCTTGGCCTGGGGTTGTTTTTCTGCTCGGCCTTCTCCCAGAGGAGGGCGGGTCAAGTGGGTTTTGCGGGGATCTCTGTAGACTCGAAAGGGCACAGCTCCGGGGGCCTAGCCTAAGAGGACACAGTGAAGACAGGACCAAATCCCTGCCTCCCGTGTCCCCACAAACCGTCCTTCACAGCGCCTGGAAACACAATTCACATTTACATTTCTCAGCAGTCTGGGGAGAGAATCTATAACAATCTGATCATGAAAATGAGATTCTCCTGTGTTCTCTGCACCAGGCTCTCACACAGCTCAAGCCTCAGCAAAATTCAACTGCTGTTGATTTAACCTGTTCAGCCTCCAAGTTAGAGGTATCATCTCCTTCCAGGTAGGCTCCCATGGGACCTGGAGCCCCTCTCCCAGGGTCCTGCCTGTGTCCTGTCCGGCACTTGGCGATCCTGACCCTCAGGATTACCAATTGGAAGGGCTCTGAAAGAAGACCTGGCCCCAGCCTCCCCTGGGGCACAGGGTGAGGCACAGCACGGCAGCAGGACACTGTGGGAATGGGCTGGCCTCGAGGAACGCGGAGCCATGGGGTCCAGGCGCTCTCCCTGCAGAGGCCAGGGCTGCTCGACGCCCAGCTCTGCGCTGTCTCCCTGGGCCCCAGGTCTCTGTCCCCAGCCTGGTGCAGCTCAAGGTCCTCCCTTCTCTGGGAAGCCTTCTTTGATATCCTGGAGCCCTGGAGAGCTTCCTCCTTGGGCTTCTGCAGCCCTGAACCTAGAGCCTGACACCTGTCAGGCTCCCACGGGGCAGGGGACCCTCGGCCTGGTTCAAACCCCTAATCTCACAAGGAAGAAGAGAAGGCAGGTGTGACTGTAGGACAGTAGCTGAGCCTGAGAGGAAGAGCTCGGGGGAGAGAGGAGGGAAGAGGTCTGTGCAGCTCACTTTCTGCAGGGCGAGGAGGACGGTCAGGTGACGGTGGCAGTCCCTGATGAAAGGCACTGACGCGAGGAGCCTGGGCTGGACCGGGCCTGGCAGACTAACTGGCCAGCAGATGTGCTGACGTGATCCCCTGGAGGGAAGTGGGGGGACCATGATCTCCCTTCAGAGCCCCCTGAGCTCCAAGGAGGCGAGTCACATGCATACCGTGGCCTCCACCGTACCCCTGGTGGGCACCTCACAGAGCCCCCCAAGGGTACCCAGCTCTTCGCACACCACAGAGCCCCTCTTGTCCTTCAGAGCTGCCCTGGAGAGCACAGGGTCTCCAGGACCAGAATGCAAGAGTCTTTTCATTGCTATGCTCCTCCTGGACAGAGCTCCAGAGGCTGGTGTGCATCTAGGGAGCCACGGACCATCTCCTGATGGCTGCTTCTCCATCCCCACCATGCCAGGGCCAGCCATTTCCCACACCCCAGCAGCCCTCAGCAGTCAGCACATCTCCTAGAATGTGAGGCTGGTCACCTCGCCAACCTGCTCAGGACTGTGGGGCTCCTCCTTTTCCTCCAGGACAGGTCCCAGCCTTGCTTCTGGCATCGTTCAGATGAACATTCTCTCAATGTGAAGAAGGCATGTTCTCCACCTTACTTACAGTTTTTAGGACTTCGTTCTCATTTTATAATCAGCTTGCCAAATCCTTTGAATACACTGTTGGCGTTTTGAATCTCTAAATGAATCTGGGGAGCACTGACAGCTTCTTCCTGTCCATGAACATGGTATGTGTGCCAGGTTTTTTAAAAAAGTTTTAAAATAAATCTTCTTAATTTTCTCCATAAATATTTTCCTCATATTCTTATGTGTTATCTTTTTGTTGCTATTATATCTGTATTATTTAAAATATAACTTATTTGTTGACTACATACAGAAATGCATTTGATTCTCACCTCTTGATTTTAGAATATGCCACTTTACCAAACTCATTATGATTTCTACTAATTTGCCCAGGACTTCTATGATTAAAGATACATTTTTTTTCTTTTCCAATCTTCATTTGATATTTTATTTTGTTTTTTTACTGAGCTAGCCATGACCCTCAGCTTGGTCCTTCTTTGGAAGTGTGCTTTTAATGTTTCACCATTGATACTTGCACTAGGGTTTTGGCAGATGATCCTTGTTAAGGAGATTCTTTTTATGTGGCCAAGTTTCCTTTTTAATCTTAATGGGTATTCAATTAAACAAATATTTTCTTGGAGATTTTTGCAGTGATCTCCATGTTCACCCTGTGAATGTGGTACATCATGTCGACAAGTTTGTACTGATGAAATCACTGAATGGCATTCGCGTTAAGTGGCCTTGGTAGGGATCCAGCCCTAGCACCCCCAGGATGCTCCTGGGACAGGCCTGTGCCTTCCCTTTCGCATGTGCTTGTCTCTTAATTCTGACCTCATGCTATGCGTTTGGGAATTTCCCCTTTTCCTATTCAATCCTTATAAAGGTTGTATAAGACTGGGCCTCTTGCTGAAAGCGAGGCAAAGCACACTTTCAAAACCATCTGGGCTTAATGTATCCTCATGGGGAAACACCTTTCCTGATTTGATGACTGTAGTGGGTACACAAGTATTGAGAATATTTAGTCTTCAGTCCATGCTGGCATTTCCCCCCAAGTTTCCAAATTTCTTGGCATGATTCATAGAATTCGCTTCTTATTGTATTTTATATTTCTGCTCCTTTTTTCTTCTCATCTTCCTAGTTGTCTGTCTCTTGTAATGGCCTTTCAAAGAGTGAGTTTTGCCGGGTACAGGCTCTCAATGGCACCTGGTGTAAATACATGTTGCATTAGATTCCGCTCATCTTTTCAATTTCTTTGAGTTTATCCTGTAGTTTTTACATTTTTCTTAACAAAGTCTTCTTAATAATCGTCCATTTCCTTTTTCTGTTGTTGTTTTTAGTTGTCAGTGGATCTTTTATTTATTTTTATGTGGTGCTGAGGATCGAACCCAGGGCCTCGCACATGCCAGGCGAGCGCTCTACCGCTCTACCACGACTCCAGCCCTTCGGCTGCCTCTGGCACTCAAGCATATGGTGCTATCACCTTACTTTGAAGTGTCCCACAAATTGTGCTTTGTTTAATGCCAGATGCTGGGATTTTCTTATCTGATGATGAGGGAACCAAAACGGAGTCAAGTGAGCAGACCCACCAGCAAGTTCTCCCTGGGGCTTTCTCTTAGTAAGGGAGACAGAGCTCCGACAGGGAGTCGCTGAGCTGGCCACTGGGCCCAAGGGAGCTTCCTTGGTTACTGCAGGGCTGGGGATGTTACCTGGCACTCAGCTCACATTATGCCCGGTGCTAGATAAGTCACGGCAGCTCTTCAGGACACACACAGGGCAGCCTGACCTCAACGCAGCCGGGCTGACGCTGGTGGAGGGTAATGCACACCAAGCCTCCTGGGGCTGGTGACAGGCTGTGAGCCAAAGTGCACTTGCCCTTTGTCCCTGCAACAGTCCCTGTATCAGGTGAACCATCCCTAACTCAAGAGTCCCAAATCCAAAATGCTGCGAAATCTGTAACTTTTTGAGTGCTGATAGGATGTGTAACAAATTCAGATTTTGAAGAATTTCAAATTTTGGATTTCAGATTATGGGTTAGGGATGTTCAACTTGCAAAGTTTCTGAGTTCACTCATTTGGACTCTATGTCGTATTCATGATTTGCATCTTTTTGGATGGGCCTGTCTTTATACTTTCAACTTTCCCTGTTCTTAAAGTTTTAGTGTCTCTCCTGAGAGCAGGGGTGTCATCTCCCTCCCGTGACACCCCTGGAGTTTTGAGGGCTCCCTGACCCAACTGTGCTCACCTGGTCTGCTGGGCATTTCCAGATGCCTGCCCATCGGGAGGCCTTGCGTGGCAGTGCCATACTGTCCTGTGTACCGTTCTCCTTTCCTCTGGTTACCATTCTTCCCTGGCCCTTTTTGAATTCAGCCAGGATGTTGGTTTAATTGTTCTTCTTTCATTTCTGCCAGCATGGAAATCGTGTGCTCAGATATTATTGTTTTAGAGATTTCTTTGACCTTAAGTTTTATTTCACTGTATTTCTTTTTCACTTTTGGGGGGATGTGTACAGTTCTATGAAATCATATCACACATGTAGGCTCCTGTGACCACCACAGCCACCGAGATTCAGAAGAGGCCCCTCACCGAAATGAACGCCCCACACAGCCCCTTTCCAGGCCCACCCCACCTATCACCTGGCAGCCAGCCCCCGGCCTGGCTGCCCCCTGCAGCTTCATCGTACCTGAAGGCTCCCCGTGTGGCCTTCCCAGACTGGCTCCCCTCAAGCCCTGGAGGACCATCCGCGTGCCACCCAGGGATGTCCTGGCTCCCCCCCAAGCCCTGGAGGACCATCTGCGTGTCCCATGTAGGATGCCACCCCAGGGATGTCCTGGCTCCCTCACCCACCACTGAAGAGCGTCACGGACACTGTGCACACATGTGCACGAGCGTCGGTTCTCATTTCTTTGGGATTAGTGTTCTGGAGAGCACCTGGTGGTGTCTATTGTAAGCATCATGTTTTCTTTTTCTTTTTAATTTTTTTAGTTACTGATGGACCTTATTTTATTCACTTATTGATATGCAGTGCCGAGAATCAAACCCAGTTCCTCACACATGCAAGGCAAGGGCTCTACCACTGAGCCACAGCCCAGCCCCAAAGCATCAACTTGTTATTAAAAAAAAAAGAAGAAGAAAAACTTCATACCAAGCAACTTTTTATGAAACGAACTATTTTTCCAAGTAGCTGTCACATCTTACACCCCACCCCAGGGTGTGAGTGACCCCTGTGTCTGTATCCTTGGTCTCATTTTAGCCATTCCAGCAGGCGTGAAGGGCCACCTCCTGGTGGCTTTAATTCGCATCTCCCTGGTGGCTGTGGAACATCTCTCTATGTGCTTATTTGCTATCTGCATATCTTCTTTGATGGAGTGTCTAATCAAATTCTTTTCCATTTTCTAACTGATTTTGTTGTTGTTGTTTGCTGTTGAATTTAGAGAGCTCTTTATATATTCTGGATGCAAATCCTTTGTCAGACATGTGATTTGCAAGTACTTTCTGCCAGTTAGCTACTTTTCTTTTCATCTTCTTAACGGGCTCTTTGGCAGAGCAGAGCCTTCCGTTTTGAAGAGGGAACCCTTCAGGAGTTTTGTTTCTGAATCATGTAGAGTTATTAATGGAGGCGAAAAGTTCCCTGCAAATAACACCAGGAGCTCCAGCCCTCCCATGGTCCAGATATTGTTCTGTCCTTTCAGACGTTCTTGTCACCTGGGCTGACAAACCCTCGGCTCTCAGCCCGCCTTGCCCACTTCCTCCAGGGGCCCTGCTCCCCCATCCTGACATCCGCGCTTCAGACGTCCCTGCGGTGCACCTGGTCTCCCCGTGTGGAATGGCTCTGGAGGAGCCTGGCTGGTTGCCGGGTGCTGCAGGTCCTTAGGTACCGTTTCCTGGGCAGAACTGCCACCCCTCTCCCATCTTTCCTTTCTCCACGGTGCTCGGTAGCTGCCTACAGAGGATGTGCTCCTCATGGTGCCACGGGCCCGACTGGTGCTTGTCTGTGTGTCCTGGGCCCTGTGCAGACACCCTCTTCACAGTGCCTCCTCCCTCGCTAGTCTTCTGGGATGCCTGTGGGGGGTGCACTGGGTTCTGATCGTGAAGCACCTTTGGTACCCTTAACACCTTTCGTGTGCCTCTCACTTGGGTCCAATACCGCGTGCACTCACCTGCCCCGGTTTGAGTGTGGACACTGCCTTCCCAAGGCCCAGGTGTTAAAGGCTTGATCCCAGGGCAGTGCTATTGGAGGTGGTGGGGACTAGTAGGGAGTCCTGAAGTCACAGGGGTGTGCCCTTAAGGGAACTACGGCCCTCTCTTCCTCTTCACCTCAGCTGCTGGGCTGCGGTGTGTGGTTCTCCTCGGCCACACACTCTGGCCAAGGTGTGCTGCCTCACCATGAACTGCAAGCTCCAAACTAAATGGGCCCTCCTTATTTGGAAGTTAAATTGCCTCAGTTGTTTCATTATAGTGACAGGGAAAAAATGACACATCCGTCCAGTTCCTCATGTCTCAAGGGTATCCTGGGTGGTTCTTTCGTACACCTGACAGCTTCTGACCATCTCATCCCCACCCCCCCATTTTGTGATTTTGTCATTTTGTTTTGATTCACAAGATCACACCATGTGTCTGAGCCTCTGGAATGTAACCTGTAATGCAGTCTTGCTGCTGCTTCTCTGGACTGCAGCTCAGGGGCCTGGTCCATGTGGGGTCCTGACCAGGAAATGTCCTCCAGACAGGACCCTGCAGACCCGCCTGTGCCAGGCCCTCAGGCCCTGCCTTTCCTCTGCCTCCCATTCCTCTCTCTGATTGGGGATGGAGGGCTGTTGGGGAGACCCCGGTGACAGTGCCTTCTCCAGCGGGCCAGCCAGGCACTTTGAGAGCGAGTTTTTGCACGTTAAACTGCAGGTAACGGAAAGTTCTTTGGCTCATCCAACACACTGCCCACTGGGGCAGATCTGCCCAATTTCTGGGTCCCCTCCTCTGGAGTCAAATGGACGTGGCACCCTGGGAATGCTCGCATCCACCTGACAGGGATGGATGGGGGAGGGACACACACTTGGGGCCCAGCAACTTGGTGCAGAGAGCACCCGCACCCGCACCCCCACCCCAATCCTGGACATGCATTGCCATCTGGGCTCTGCTGAACTGCCAAATGGGGCACTTGGTGAGCGGCCCTAGGTCTCCCTGCTCTGATGGAAGCTGCCCTGGCAGCCCAGCCCACCTCTTCTAAGCCATGCTGCATAAGATCCACCATCAGGCTGTCACAGAAACGTCTCTAGCCGTGGTCACTGGTGCCTCCGAGGCCCCAGACCAGGACCTTTTCAATCTTTGCCCCAACAGGATCCCGGGGCTCACAGGTCCTCCCCAGCTCCTGTACTGCAGCCTCTGGAGACCACTCCAACCCGAGCCGCTCCTCTGCGCCCTCAACATCCCAGGTGGGGGCCCTGGGAGCCCTGCTCATGCCCTTCCTTCTAGGTCACACAGTCCCTAGAAGACTCGGGTCCCGACCAGGGTTTCGTTAAGCACCCATGCTGGGGGCAGACCTTCCCCTGCGGGATGGACGCTCACCTGGACATCCCTGGCCACACCCCTGGTCCTTGCTCTAGGACATTAACCCTGAGCTCACTGCCCTCTTTGCCACCTCCCCCTCACTTCCCTTCACAGGTTCGTGTCTCCCGCCATCACTCAGGGTCAATGCGTGGCCTGCTGGGGACAGAGCATGCAGCCCAGCCTAGGAGGTGGATGATGTCAGCCTGAACATGTCATGTCATCACCCGGATGGGCTCTTCCTGGGAAACTGATCCTCCTTGGTTCCAGTTTAGGCCAAGACCCAGGCTCTCTTCAACGGGTCCCTGGTCAGGCCTGCCTCACACCTGGGGCAGCAGCCCCAAGTCTGGGAGCACGGCTGCAGCCACCTGGTACTCCTTCCACACACGAGGCCAGGCAGGCACCAGCAGTCCTGCCACCTGACTCTCTGCCTCACCCACTATCCCACCCTGCTCCCGCCCAGCTTCTCAGTATCTGGCCGGTGGGGGCCAAAGGACGGTGGGGGTGGACAGCCCAGGGGCCCCCCACTGTGCTTTACCGGAGCCCTGCAGCTCAGACACAAAGCAGACCTGGGGGGAGCCATTCTCCCCAACCTCCTTCTTCCACAAGCATCAGGCTGGAGGCCCAGGCCACCAAGGCCCCACGGCTAGGCCTGGCTCACACCTGTCCTCTCCTGCTCTCTCCCCAAAGCCACTCAATCTGTGGTGGCAGACTGTGCCCTGGCTGCTAGGGGCAGGAGGGGGTGTGGCCCACAGAGGGAGTTCTTGGCCAAGGGAGCTGAAGGGCGAGGAGGTCCTGAAAAGGGATGTGCTTGGACTCACTGCCAAGTGAGAGTGCTTGGACTGAGAACGGAGGCACAGCCACCAGGGCAGGAACAGGACCCCTTGCTGGCCCCCACCACTACCAGCAGCAGCAGAGGACTTCCCTCTGTTGGGATTTGTGCTTATGTATGAGAAATACTTTTTGTAATGAAAATCAACAGGTACAAAATAGCACGCCACCCCATGCAGTACCAATTAACATTCATGTCTGCGTGTTTGTATTTATGTATTTATGACATTGATATAAAATTGAAGAGAAATAACTCCAGGCTCATGGACATGGCTCCCCTGAACCAGAACCAAGGAGTCGAGCCCGGGCCCTCTGAGCCCGTGCAGCTGCCAAGTCCCCACTCCCCAGGGCTCCGAGGCCCCAGGCTGAGCGTCTTTTCCCCACCTCCCACTGGTGCAGGCCTGCAGAGGTGACCTGCAGCCAACTGCAGCCACTGGCCCAGGGGGCTCAAGTGGGAGTTGGCAGTGGGAGGTCAGACTCACTGCCACTGTCCTGAGTAGCCCAGGCCTGGCCCAGCAGGTTGGTGCTGAGGCCAGACTGGCAGGTTGCCACACCCACCCAAGGCCAGGGACGGAAAGGCACGTGGGGAGATGCCCCACACCCTCTCCAGGCTTCCTGCAGTCCTTGTCCTCTCCCTGGCCTGGTGCCAAAGGGGTCCCTGGGCCAGTCCTACAGCTCTTCCTCCACCTTTAGGATCATCCCTGAGAAGACCTCTGGGCCTGGGTGGGCACCCTGGGGACTGTCCTGGGGGCCTCTGGTGGGTCCACAGGCCCCTCCACCAGCAGGGGTACCTTCTAGGATGGAGGGTGAGCCCTCCTGGGCTGGGCGCACTGCCACTAGCCGCTCCAGGGTCCGGCTGAGGGCCTCGACACCATCAGCCAGCCGCTGGCTCTGCTCCACCAGCCGCTGCAGCAGCAGGTTCTGCTGGGCCATCAGCGCACCCTGCTGCTGCGACCAGGAGGCCAGCAGGGCACCCTGCCGCAGGTGGGAGTCCAGCAGCTGCTGCTCAAACACGGAGGCCTCAGACGCTGTGGACAGGGTCCTCCCGGAGGGCAGGGGCAGCGTGGATGCTGGTGCTGAGGAAGGTGGGGAGGGCCCAAAGGAACCCATGCCCGCGGTCCCTGGGGGCACAGATGCCAGGGAGGCAGGCAGGGAGGGTGAGGAGGTGGATGCACGGAGAGCTCCTCGGAAGTCCAGGGGGTCAGGTTCAGGTGGACTGGGCCCTTCCGGGGTCCTCAGGGGTCGCCACAGGCAGCTGGCAGTTTCATCCTCGTCTTCCTCGTCGGCTAACAGAGGGAGACAGGGGAGTGTCAGTCTGGGCTGGCCACCAGTGGGCAGTACCAGGCACGACAGGGGAGCAGGTGGGAGGCAGCAGACACACGAGGCCCCCTGCCTGCAGCCGTTCAGGGCCAGTCCCCTCGGCAGCTAGCACGCGATGTTTAGAGATGCAGAAGACCAGGTGCGCGAGGCAAAGGCACTCACCTTTCCCGTCTGCCCACCCAGGGGTCCCTCTATGTATTGGCACCCTGGCCGTTCCTCTGTCTGTCTCTCCACAGCCATCCTCCTGCCCACCCACCTGCTCACCAGCCACTCAGCCCTCACTTACCCTGTCTGTCATCCACTTTCGGTCACTTCATCAACCCATCCATCCGTCCTTCCCACTGAGCTTTCTATCCAGCCCCGCCCCGCGCCTGTCTTGAGTTCCCACAGTGACATCTCAGAAGGAAGGGGGGCTGCGCTTCCCAGGGTCCAAAGGACTTGAGCTCCCAGACCAGCTGGGCCTGGTCTCCACGGATGGGCGGCACTAGGACCTCCCCTGCTTCTCTAGGCTGCCGATTCCTAACCTGAAAAGGGAAGGCCTGGGGCCTCTGGGTGGGGACAGGGCAGCAAACATCCCTTCCTGAGGTGCTTGTGGAAGAGCCATGCCAATGGGGGCAGGGCATTGGGCTGGTGGCTTTGGGCAGACCACCTGCTGTGTCCACTCACCCCATCGACAGTGGGGGAAGTTCTGGGCCCCCCACCCACTGAGAGGAGCCCACTGGGAGGAGCTAGTCGGGGCGGCTACCTCCTCTCCTGCTTCCTCCTCCTCCCCATGGTCACATTTTTCCTCTGCTGCCCCAGGCATCTGTGCATCCTTCCTGACTAGCTGGTCCTAGGCACTCAAGTCCTCTTGTCACTCAGGACAAGGTCCTCTGTGTGTGTGCCTCCTGATGCACTGGCCTGTAAGTCTCACCCCAGGAAGCTTCTGGAAGGGCCCTGAGTGGAGACCTGTCCATGCCACAAAGTGGCTGGGACTGAGGGTTGGACAGGAGCCTGAGTGGCCATCCCCAGGAGGACCTTCCACAAGCTGCCCCAGTCCCACTCACCAGCCATCACAAAGAGCCATCACTGGCCACACTGACCTTGAATCTGATGGCCACGATGGAAAATGGGGGAAGGCAGCTGTGGCCAGGCCCTGACCATCATTCCGTCACACTTTCCTGCTGAATGCCAGCCGAGGCCTGCAGCCACCCACCGCAGCGTGGAGGTCAGCCTCAGCCTGGGGGCAGCAAGCCCAGGGCTGCTCTTTCCCACCTCGCCTCTACCTTCTCCCCACTAAGGCTCTGCTTTCCCTGCTCTCCAAGGCCACCGAGGGCTTTTGCCAGGCACATTGCATTCCCCAGACCCCCAGGAAAGCAAGGGCACTGTGGCTACCCCTCCCTTGTCACAGCCCTCACACGACTGTCCTCACTGGAGCGGGTGCAGTGGCCTCTCCTTGAACTCAGCAGACCGTCCCTCAGCTCAGTCGCCAGCAGGTGTGTGCTCTCCGGGGAGCCCTCCCACCCCACCCAACCCGGGGGCCTCTGAACTCCCAGGGTGCCCCACCACCCTCATGTCCAGACCGAATGCCCACCTGTCTGGTCCTTAGGACACAAACTCAAGGGACAGGATCTGCTCGTAGGAGCCAGCAGGGACCCAAGGAACACAGTGAGCAAGTGAGCCAGGGGACATGGCTGCTGGACTAAGGTCTCCAGCCTGCCTGGCGCGGTCAGGCCCTCCTCATGGTGGCGGGCACAAGGCGATGGTGGCCCTCAGGTCTGCTCTGGGTCCTGCTCGTGTGCCACAGGGGAGGTTTGTTTCCCACCCACACCTCCAAGCAGCAGCCCCAGGCAGCTGCAGAGCCACAGGCTAGCACCCAACAGTAAGGCCTGGAGAGCGCTCAGGAAGGGCAGACAGGCAGAGCGGCCAGCCTTCCTGGGACAGGGGGTCAGGGCTACCTGGGGCAGCCTGCCAGTGAGGGCCACAGTGTCCTGGCCTCCCCAGAAGCACAGCCACGCTATGCCCACACCCCGCTGGCCAGCTCCCAACCACCACCTTGTAGGCCAGGCGGGTGAGGAAGCTGAGGGGTCAGGTGGTGGGGAGTCCAAATGAGAGAAGATGGTGCTGACCCCTGCGGGAGCCACACAGACCTTGGCTCTGTCCCTTCTCCCCTCCCAGTGCCCACACGTAAGCCAGTGGCCCGACTCAAAGAAGACCATGGGCTTTCCCTTCCAGGCACAGGCGGGGCCTGGCTTCCCAGACAGATGGGTGAGGGACAAAGGGACCAAGGCGGGGCCAGCCAGCGCTCCTACCCTCAGACCCACTTCCTTGGTATGGCAGCCCAGCCCCGGGCTCCCCGGCCGCCTCCATGTGCTGCTGCAGTACGATCTGCAGGTCACCACAGCAGAAGGCGGTCACCAGGTGGAGGCCCTACATCACCTGAGCTAGCCCGGGGAGCCCGAGCCCAGGCTGGCTGGACGTGCATCTGCCCCTGGAGTCCCTGAGCTCCTTCCCATGTGGGTGGCACACTCAAGAAAGGAGGCCCAGCCTCTAAAGGGTCAGAGGCTGCAGGGATGCGGCTCAGGGCCCACTCAGGGATCACCCTGGTGTGGACGGTGTTCAGCCTTGAAAGAAGGACCAGGGCCTGGAAGTGTCCTTGGGGAAGCAGACTTTGGAGGGGGCAGGGGAAAGCCCCTCAGGAAAGAGTGAAGAGGAAAACCAGAACCGCGGCGCCTGCCTTGGGCGGCCTCCCATCTGGCCATGGCCCCCCTCAGGGACGTGTCCTGCAGTGCCGCTGAGAGGACAGGGCTGTGAACGTGGGGCTCTGTGGTGACTGGGTTTCAATAAGGCCATTCAGAGAGCACGGGGCTGGCTGGGGACCAGTGGCTTTGGGAAGGCAGGGCCTGGGCCCAGAGGTGCCACCCCTGTGGAGACAGTTGAATCCTGGGTCCAGTCGCGGCCAAGAAGTAGCACCACGTGGCAGAAGGCACGTCCCGTTGTCCTGACTCCACTGGGCGAACTCAGGCCCCCAGGGGCAGAGGGCACTCAACACCCAGGCCTCCCACTCGCTGGGAGCTGGGTCTGAGGCCAGGAGGGTGGCCCAGGCCAGGCTCCATTTCCTCCTCTACCAGTGGGTAAAGAAGAGGCAGCACCCAGTGCGGCAGGCCCCAGAGGCCAGCAGAGGCAGGACTCGCCTGAGACACGGAAGTCCTTGTGGGAGGGGCAGCGGTCGGAAGGCCTGCCTCGGGAATCAGGCAGTGGACACCCACTGCAAAGGGCCCACCTGTAGCCCAGGAGGCCGAGGGCCATTGAGCCGCTGCAGCGTGTGCCCCCAGCCCCATGGAGCCTGCAGAGGGAGTGGCGACTCCCAGCCTTCCAGCGGGGGCGGCTGCTCTATGAGAGAAGGCGGCCTCATCCCTGGAGCCCTACCTTTGAGAAGCCCCTAGGACTCAGGCAGACCCTGAGCCCCCAGTCTCTACTTTGCTCCACCCTCCCACCCCAGTCAAGGCCAGGCTACAGGGCGACAGGTCTCCAGGACACAGCCCAGCACGGGGAGGGAAGGGGCAACAAGGGCTGCAGCACACCTCTTCCTCTTCTGGGCAGGCTGCAGCTGCCCCAAACTCAAGGTGTCCTGTCACATCAGAGGGCAGCCAGAGAAGGAAGTGGGAAGGACAGCCGGAGGCGCCCCTGGGCAAGTGCACCTGTCAGCAGCCTCAGAGCAGAGAAACTGTGGAAACCAGGCGCTTTGCAGCTCACTTCCCCAGGCCCCCAGGCCCAGCCCTGCCTAAGCCCCAGGCTATATGGGGCATGACCAGGTGGCTCCCTGACAGCTCACAAGCCTGGGCCAGAACCTTCCCTTGCCTTGAAGCTCCAGGTCCACAGGGGGAGCCCAGCAGTCAGGGCACCCTCCTGTCTCCTGGCACAGGCGCTGCAGGTGGGAGTTGCCCTGCCTCAGACAGCCTCTGAAAAGCCCAAGGGCTGTGCAGGTCTCCAGGGGCTAAAGAAGATGGCACTGGTCACCAACCACCCCCCAAGACAAATGCAGAGAGCCGGAGGCGCCCCTGGGCAAGTGCACCTCTCAGCAGCCTCGGAGCAGAGAAACTGTGGAAACCAGGCGCTCTGCAGCTCACTTCCCCAGGCCCCCAGGCCCGGCCCTGCCTAAGCCCCAGAGGCTACCCTTGGACAGGCCTGCTGAAGAGAGGACGAGTCCTGCTTCCCCAGGCTGGCACTGATCTGGGGCACTCCCACCCCATTGCTGGCCCTGCAGCTACTTCCCTGCTTCTGGCCTCAGTGCCTATCAGGGCAAGTCTGCTCCTCCCACACAGTCATTCAACAAACATCAGAGGCATGCAGGCCTTCTCACAAGAGGTTCCTGGGCACCAGAGAAGCTTCAGTTGGGTTCTCCTAATGGAGGTAAACCCAGGGCTACAAGGTCACAGGGGCTGCGGCTGATCTATCAGGGATGAAGGCAGCTGGGCTGGGCCTCACCCAGGGCAGGGAATGCAGGGTATACTCCAGAGTTCCTGCTGTCCTCCAGGTTGGGGACTTGCAGAAAGTACCTGAACACCCAGGCCCCACAGTGCCCACCCTTTCCTGAAGCACCCAAGCCTGCCTCAGGAACACAGCCGCAGGCCTCTGCCTTAAAGGAGAGGGCACGGGGCCTCCCTGGGGATGGTAACAGTCCCACACCCCTGGCCTACCCAGGCCTATCAGGACCTGTACATCCTGAGGCCCAGCACAAGGCCTATCCTGGACCTACACATCTCCCACCCAGCCCAGGCCTGGCCTTGTCCACATGTCCCAGCAACAGGCACCACAGACGAGAAGGAGCAGAGCAGGTACGGGGCTCCGAGTCCCCCCAGGACCACCTGCTGGTCTGTCTGAGGTGGAGTCCTGCTGTCTGCTCCCGCCCTGAGAAGGCTCATCTTACTCCTGGGGCTTCACCCCCACGTCCTTCCAGAGCTTCCCAGGAGGAGAGTCCAGCAGGCCTGGCTGTGAGGCAGGGTGGTGAGGAGCAGGGGCAGCAGAGGAGGCAGAGTGGTGACAGCACCCGAGCCCGCATCATGGGAGGGCTCAGAGGCAGTGTGGGCTGCAGGACAGGCCCAGCCAAGAACAGAGACTTCTGGAAAAGGCGGTTCCTGGAGCAGCCCCACAGAAGAAGTGTTCTGGGAGGCCAAGAGCACCAGAGTGATTCTGAAGGGCCTGCTGAGGAGGGCACGCAGTCCTGCTCCCTCAGGCCCGGAACAAGGCAGGCTGAGGCGGGAAGGCACTGGGCCTGGGCTCCTCCTGGCTCTGGCCAAATTCTCCAGCAGCATTCACCTCTTACACCAAAAGGCACAGCAAAGGTTAGTGGCTGGACGTGGCTCCGGCCAGGCAGCCTCCACCTGCTGGTGGCTTGCCATCTGATGGCATCAACCCTGGGCACTCTCTAAGCCTGTGGCCACCCAAGCTTGCTGCCTGCCTTGGTTCCTCTGGTATTAAAACTTGGTGGCCTAAGGACAGTCACTGCCCTGACCTTTGTCATGAGCACTCATGAGAAGACAGAGTGGACAATGGCCTGGGGCAAAAGAGGCCTCCCAGCCACACCACACCAGACGCAGCAGACATGGCAGAGAGAAGCAGGGCCTTGGAGACTGCCTGGGCTTTGGGCCTGGGCTGCTCAGCCAGGCCCCTGGACCTCAGTCTCTGCACCCCCCTTAGATATACAGGGTAGGGCTATTAGGCCCCGTCAACCATGCCTTCACCATCCGGGGACTTGTCTCTCTAGAGTGATGGGGAAACGGGGCCACAGGGCCCCAGTGTCCTCTCTAGATACCAGGGAAGGGACGGAGGCACTCAGCTCCCTGTTGTGGCCATGGCTCAAGGTGGCAGCTGCCGTGCAGCCCTGAGCCCAGCAGCAGGTCTAAGCTCCCCAAGCTGCTGCCGCCAGTGGTGGTGGCAAAGGCACTGACCCCCAGGCCACATGAGACCCAGGGGCTTTGAGTGACTTCAATTTTTGAGATAGATTTGAGGGTCCCCTTGCTGCACTGTGCCAAGGCTGGGGAAAGTCCCAGTGGACCGTGAGCTCAGGGCCAGCACGAACCTGACCCCTCCTCCCAAAATGGGCAGGCCTCTGCCTGGGCCTGGGCCTGGGGTTTCCTACCCAGGAGCCGAGGGGCCGGGAGGGGGATGAGCCGTCTCCTCAGACCCCCAGCACTCCCCTGGAGTCTTGTTCTTTGGGGGCTGTGCACCGGAAGCCAGCCAGCTCACTGCCCAGGCCAGGCCAGGCCAGGCCAGGTGTGGGCCGTGGGGAGGGGCCCACTTACTTGTTGCCTGGCTCTTGCCCTGGGAGGCTGGGGTCGAGAAGGTCTCGGCCACCATGCGTTCCACAGGTGTGAGGACCAATCCAGGAGCCGGACTCTCTGCCAGTTTCTTGCGCACGGCCCCTCGTAGGTCCCTCCATTTGTGCTTGAGGTCACCCAGGTCACGGCGGCAGTAGCCCAGCGCATTCACAGCCTGTAGGATCCTGCTCCACACGTGGTGCTTCCGAGCAGGTGTGCTCCGCAGTGCCCCGAACAGCAGTGGGTAGTGGCGTGCCACCCTCCGCACCAGCACCTCTGTCTCCTGGGGACTGAAGTTGGGTTTGCGTGTCTTGGTGCGGGAGTGGCTGCTGGGCCGCAGGGGTGTGGTGCCCAGCCCCACCCCTGGTAGCAGGGCTGCCTCTGCTGGCTCGGGGCTGGAGGTCTGCCGGCTGGTGGCCTTCCTGCTGCTGGACCCTGGAAAGGCACCAGAGGCTGAGCACTAGGCAGAGACTGTGGACAGCGTGCCACCAGGCCTATGGTCCTGGTCCTCACAGGTCCCCACATCAGTGTCCTACATACAGGTGACCCACACCCACCAGCTGGGGATCTGGCGACTCTTGAAGCTCCTGCCTGCCAGCTACCTAGGGGACTCCCCTGCCCATGTGCAGGTCAGCCCTGGCTTGTTCCGCTCCCCACAGCTCTCCCATGGGTCCATTACGGGGACTGGGTGGCCTTAGGGTGGACAAGCCATTGTGCACACTCTGACATTCCAGCCCAGCCAGCCAGCCCCAGGGGGCAGTGGGCGGTGGCCACTTTAGAGGCAAACAGAAGGCAAGGAGATAGGAAGATGGATGGGGTGGGTCCTGGGAGCAGTGACGAGGCAGCTCAGTAAGTGCCATGCCCAGAGCAGGCCCTGCTGGAAGCCTAGGCTCTGAAGGGGTGCAGGGTGAGTCCAGGAGCAACAGGGAGGGCAGCTGCCAGGCTTGGGCTCCTGACTCAGGCCTCCACCGACCTGGGAGCAGCAGAGCTCCAGAAGGGTGCCAGGGCCCACCCAGCTCAGGGCGCTTGCTCCTCGTTAGAGGCACAGGCCTGGGTGAGGGGACGGCTGTCAGGGATGGAAGAAGCAGATGAGTAAGTGCAGGGGTCTGGGTCCTGGAGGGCAACTAAGCTGAGGGGACCATTGCCCTGGCCAGGGCGTCTCCACCTTGCAGCTGGGGCCAGAACTCTGGGTGGCAGAAGCTACGGAGCAGGCTGGCACCTCAGGGGCAACAGGATGGCCCACATGTGAGCAAGCCCTTAAAGTCCCCACCTGTGCACCCCAGCCCCAAAGCAGGTGGGCACAGGGCCCCTACCACACTGGGTAATGACACCAGTGTCCCTGTGCCCCCAGGGCTCTGCACAAGCAAGGAGGCCACCCATGGAGCCAGAACCTCGCTCAGTCCAGAAGGAAAGTGATCAGAGTGACCACTTCATGTTCAAAATGCCCTAGACCTAACTAGGCAGGCACAGAGCCCAGCAGAGAGGAAGGTCTGAACACTTAAAATTGTCCAGTGTGCCTGGTGCACACCTGTAATCCAAGCGGCTCACGAGGCTGAAGCTGGAGGATGGCAAGTTCTAAGTCAGCCTCAGCAACGGCGAGGCACTAAGCAACTCAGTGAGACCCTGTCTCTAAATAAAATACAAAATGGGGCTGGGGATGTGGCTCAGTAGTTGAGGGCCCCTAAGTTCAATCTGTGGCAAACCCCCCCCCCAAAAAAAAATTGTCCAAATATAAATGGCCAGTTGCTGGGGCCAGAACTTGTGGAGCACAGAGGAAGACAGGGAGGTCCTCTCTGGGGAGGTCAAAGGTGACCCCACAGCAAGGCAGAGCAGAAGGGCTAGGGTAGCAGAGGGCCTGGGCGGACGCCACCAGGCCTCTCTGGTCTGTGCCCCTTCTATTGGAGAAGGCCCCTCTCCCACAGTGGGTGAGGACACTGTGACGTGACCCTCAAGCCTCCCTGCTCCACATTACCCCAGCAACCCTCACCAGCAAGGGACAGGCCTGGGCCTCAGCCTTGGCCTTGCTTCTTATTTCCTCCTGAGAAGCAGGGCAGCTCCAGGGACAAGGGCCTCTGAGGTGATGTAAGAGGTGTCCCCATTGGCAGAGCTGGCCCAGTTCCTTTGGGGTGAGGGGTTTGGGGGATACCATGCCCTGGCCAGGCCCGCAGGCCCAGCCACTGCCCCTGTTCCACCCAGCTCAGGCACACCCATTTCCCAGAGGCACACATGGCTCCTGACAGTTACTGGAGACAGCACCAGACCCTAAGGGGCTCTAGGCCCCCACCCTCCGTATCCTCAGGGCCATGCTACAGTCACCTGTCCCAGGCAGCTGGCCTTCACTCCAGGGAGTCCCTGGTCAGTGCAAGGCCCAGGGTAGAGGTGGAGCAGGAGGAAACCCAGGCAGAAGCCATTCTGGGCCTCCGTCATCTCCAGGCAGCTGTGCCCACACCTGGGGGAAGAGGCAGCTGGGGCTACGTGGCCTGAGGGTAGAGTGGGTACCCACCAGTGGCATCTCCTTGCTCCGACGCCATGGAGGCCAAGTCCTTGATGATCTGGTTCACGTCCAGCAAATTGCTCTGAGGAAACAGGATGGAGCTGCATTAGGGGCAGTGTGCTACAGGCCCAGAGACTAAGGACACCGTGTATGGAGAGCCCTGGGCCAGATGGGAACTAGTGATCAGTTGGTCTGCACTCTCCCTGTCAGAGGAGCAATCTGGGCCCAGAATGGGCAGGGTCAGGCCCAGAAAAGGTGAGTTCAGGCCAAGGCTGCCCCAGGTCAGAGGTGGGGCAGAGTCTGAATGCTCCGCTATCTTGCTCTCAGGCCAAGCCCCAAGCTCTCCAAGCACCCCAGTGCCACGAGCTTCTCAATGCATGCACGCGCACCAGGGTCTGCCTGGGCACGTGTGGCCTAGTGCAGGACATCATGTCCCCAACACTGGTGGAAGCCTGATAGGAGCAGGCCAGAAAGTGTCCGGCACAGAGCACTTTGGCCACACCACCTGCAGAGCTGCACTCCTATGGATACCCCATCCCCACTCACCTGGGACAGAGCACACCTGCCCCTCTGTGTAGCAAGAAGGGGCCAACACACAGGTGCTGCTCAGCAAACTGGCAGAGTGGGATAGATGAATAGGATGGGTGGGCAGGTGGGCAGGTGGTGGATGAAAGTCGAGTAGGCCATGGGCGGCAGCCCCACTGACATCCAAGCACTGAGGCTCTGGGAAGCTGGAGAACCGGGCAAGGGAGCGGACACCAGGGCCAGAGGACTTGGTCCCTCCATGTTGCATGTTACGCTGGTCCTTTGCCTCCTTTACACTGTCCAGCTTCACCCTGACTTCTGCCCAGCAAGTGGCCATGAGGGTCGTAAGGGACATGGCCATACCTCCATGACCTTTTACATCAGGCTGTGTCAAGAGAAGGGTGCACACTGCCACCTTTGAGCTGGCACCAACCAAAAGGGAAGTCCTAGCCCCAATGGACAGGGAGGGAGGGGCGACTCAAGAGGCCCCAGGATCACCCTGGCCTTTCCGGGAAGGAATTCTGTCCCCTGTGCCCACTCCTGGACACCCCACCATTACTGAATGACGTTCACACAGGGACAGTTTCTCCCCTAGCCAGTGCTGAGACCCTGGGAGACCAGTCCCCTCCGAGCCAGGCCAGCTCAAGAGCCTACCAGGCACAGCCCTGCTAAGCCTCACACAGTGCCTGGCATGAGGCTGGGCTTACTCTCAGGCCGGGGAAGCTCCTCACGCCTGCTGAGGCTGCAGGAGGGGTGCCACAGCCCCGCCCCAGCACGCCCACTCACTCTGCAGCTCATTCTAGAGCCAGGATTGATTTCCACAAGGGTCATTTCACCCCACTGAAAATATTACAGGGAAATTCATTTTCTTTTTAGGAGTGTTCTGGGAAATGAAGCAATTAGCATGATCTTAAACCGACATGTACTATCAATTGCAATTCAATTACTGGGCTTAAATATGGAGCAGGGTGTGTGGCTGCTCTGTGGGAATGGCCATGGCCCGGAGGGTGCTGAGGAGCATGGGGCTGGGCTCTCGGCTCAGCTAGTGTCTGTGGCACCCAGAGGGTCCAGCAGCAGTCAGGAGGATGGTGCTGGCTAGCCCCAGACCCAGCCAGTTTCTAGGCTTCTCCTTAAAACCACATGCTCTGGAAATGGGGTTCCTGGCTGTGAGTGCAGCCTAGGATGGAGATGTCAATGTCAAGCTGAGGGCTCCTTGTTCAGCCGGGCCGCAGACTGATCCCACCTCCGCAGACTTCCAGGTTACTGACACAGCTCTTTCAAAGAGCAGGCGCTGACCCTGCCAAGCACCAAGCCTGGCTCTGGTCACTGCCCATGCCAAGGCCAGCGCCCCAAGCCCGGCCTTGGCTACACTGGGTGGCAGACTCCTAAGGCCTTCCTATGGGCTCCACAGGCTGCAAGTCATGCATCTCCCCAGCAGGCAGTTCACTCACTAATATCTACTCCACAGACAGGGCAGAGGAGCAAGCTGTCGCACAGAGGGCACCTGACATAGGACACACAGCTAGGAAAGGCTAGAGCCAGCACCCAAACCCACGGCCAACCCAAGCCCAGTCACTACCTACACATCAGTCACACCACAGGGAGGTGGCGGTGCCCAGGACTTCCCACGGTGCAGGGGCCAGAATGGACAGGCTTAACATGTGCACGCACGAGCGCTTGTTTCCACGAGCAGGAGCAGCAGAGGGTGCTGGGGTGTCCTGCAGGAGGTATGGCTCCGAGCCCCTGCCCAGCCTATAGACCCCAGCCTTGGTGAGAGGACATGGAGAAAGTCAGGGGGCAGTGAGGAGAATCAACGGCAGGACCACAGGCCTAGGGACCCCGTGGCCCAGGAGCCCCAGGCTGCTGGCAGGTGAAGCAGAGCAGCTGTCCTTCCCACAACCCAGCCTGTCTCTCCTCACAGCTCCTCAGGGTCACTGCACTAGCTGTTCTCTGCCTGGGAGCATCGACCCTACAGCGGGGGGACGAGCTTGGGTGTCCCCAGGTCCCACCCCTGACGCACCAACAGGGGACAACGGCTTTCGTTCTGGGTCTCGGAGAGCTCACTGGAGGTGGGGTGGCTGAGGCTGCTGTCCAGTTTACATGGGTGTGCTGTGGCTGCTGCAGGCCTTCTGCACAGCCTGGGGTGCCCTCAGCTGTGGCTAGGGCTGGCTGCATGTTGGCTGCCACTGCCTGGCCATCTCTGTCCATCATGGGCTGTGGGTGCCCCAGCCAGGTCCCCACGGGCCCAACTAACCACACCCACAACACTTGTCAGGGCCCCAGCAAGCTCTGTCACAGAGGACAGAGAACAGGCACAGCCAAGGACTCAGTCTATCCCTGCTGAACTCAGCAGAAAAGGACATGGGAACAGTGACAACTGTCCACTGGCATGAGCTTGGACACATGGGAAGTTAATTTGTTCCACAGTAGTGCGGGGACACACAAGACACCCAGGGCTGGTGCGGGGGACACACACAGGCTGCAAGAAGGCAGTGGCTTCCAGGAGAGTGACCAAGACTGCCCCCAGCAAGGGCTCTGACCCCTGCCGTCAGGGCCACACCAGATGTTCTACTGGCCGGCCTGGAGTCCCACGCGAGCTTTCACAGGAAGAGCCCCTTCCTCCCTCCCGGGCTCCCTTCTCCTCACCATGCTGCTCAGCAGGCAGGGCGGAGGCAGTGCAGGAGCAAGGCCAGTCCCACGTGCCCCGCCCCCGCCCTCTCTACAGGACACTGCTCAGACCCGTCATCTCTCCTTCCTTCTGCGGGGCTCCCTGATCACTGCACACCAACCATCTTGGACAAAAGGCTGCCATGGAAACGCCCTGCCCTGGGGCTAGCAGAGCAGCCAGGGTGCCTCAGGTCGCACCTCCACTGACAGAGAGGCCTGCAGGCACCGCATGGTGAGCCTGAGGCCACAGACACCTCCTTGTTCCTTGTCCCCACACGAGGCCTGCAACCCAGGCCACCTCCAGGAGGCCAGGACACCAGCGTGGCTGTGGGGATCTCCTGGTGCTGCTCAGAGCACAGGTGGACCCAGCCACACGAGCTCGCGGAGGAGCCCCATCTGGCCTCCAGGAGGATCAGGAATGGGCCCCTGTGCCCTGAAGACAGCCCTGTGGCCCTGGGTGCCCCGAGGCCCCAGGCCCTCTGCAGGAGCTCCCTCAGGAAGGTGAGCATTTGCTTTCATCCCCTTCTCCAGGAATAAGGCCTGGCTTCCCAGCTACGTCCCCCCCTCCAGCACCCAATGCCCTGTGCGAAACAGAGGGATGAGGGGCCCAAAATGGACCTGCAGTGATAGCAGAACCAGGCAGGTGGGACCTAGACCGTGCGTCTATAGTGGGCCCATGGTGCCAGGGTGATCTGAGGTGGGCAGCTGGCCCAGAAGGGATCCCCCTGGTTGCCATCACCACATGGCCCTGGGCACTGGGCAGATCCCAGTGAGGCCCAACCCCCACATACACCTGGAGACAGGGTGGGAGCCATTCCCAGGCAGAAGTCTGCCTTGTGGTCTGGAGTGACACAGGTCAATCCTGGGCCTAAGGACAAGGGACCTGCAAGCCCTAATACCCTCCCACCTGGATCAGGGGCTGCCCAGGAGGGAGCCCTCTGGGGCATCAAGCAGGCCCAGAGCAGCATTAGAGGCCAGGCACTGTAGCTGCACATGCTGGCACAGGCAGCCGGAGGCAGGAGGCCGTGGGAAACTGGCCGACACCAGCACTTGGCAAAGGCTGGAATCGTGCAGTCGTTTTTCTGATCCCTCTAAACCCAGAACTCCTGAGTGCTCCCACAGAATCTCCCCTCACTGCTACCACGGAGCCACCTCACACGGACATAATAAAACCTCGGCGTGTGTGTGTGCTCATGCACACACGTGTGGTATGCTTCCTCTGCTTTTACGGACAAGAAAACACCACTGCATTTGTCTCAATCACACACTCTCTCCTCGTTTAGGATCCTGGCACCATCTACCTACAATTGCAATTAACGGAATAGCCAAATTCTGTTTACTTATTTTATTCACCTACCCATAGCTGACAGTAGCCACACCAATCACACCCGTCCCACCAGCTGTGTGCGCCCAGTGCAGGGAGGGCGGCTGGGGCTCTAGGCAGCCTCCTCATCTGGTCCTCCGCCCTCCTGGGCCTGCCAGGTAGCCACGGCAACATGCAGCTGGTATGCTCAGCGCCTGCACCTGAGCTGGGTGACAGGACAGCTAGGACACTCCAGCAGGTGAGACAGGCAAGGTGAGGGGACGCAGCACATGCAGCATCTGGCCAGTGGGCAGAGTAGGCTGGGCAGAGGCCAAGGAGCCGGACAGTGCCACAGGGCTGTAACACATGGGCAGTGGCCCAGGGCCACGTGTCCATCTCTTCAACCTCATGGCCCAGGGACAAGTCAGAGTCTGCTATCCTGCAGACTGGTGCAACACCTGTGGCCAGGGGTCAAGTCACATCATAGGGGTGGCTGGCCTCGTGGGCTGGCTCTTTCCTCCTCTGAAATGGGGCTAACCACGAGGCAGCTGTGAGAGCATCGCAGCGGCACAGCCCTGTTCTGAAGCCGGGCCAACTGGCCGCGAGTCCCGTGTGGGCCCAAGTTGTGCCCACAGCAGCAGCAGCACCCACTCCCAGAGTTCCCACAGACCCCGTCACCTACCTACCTGGCCCTCAGACCTCCACCCACCTGCATGTTTCCTCACAAATGGTCACTGGGCACCCCTGGTGTCAGGATCCTCTGCCGTGCCAGGAAAACAATAACCAGAAAGAGCCAACCGCAGACTCCATGGGGCTTATGCTCCAACAAAAGGCAGTAAATAGTACCCAGGCAATCAAAGAGCGTCCCACAGAGCTCCGGAGGGTGGGCTCCAGAGGCGGGCAGCACTCTAGTCTGAGCCCACCGGTGAAGGGAGCTGCTCCAGTGTACGGAGCAAGGCTTCAGGCCAAGGGTCAAGTGCAAAGGGTGGAAACAGGTCCAGCAGGTCCCGGGGCCAGGAGGAGGCCAGGCTGCTGGGGGGGACAAGCACAGAGGGCTGCATCTCCCAGAGACAGCGATACGAACCACCCACTCACTCGTCCTGCAAAGTGACACCGACATGGCTTGACAACTGGGGGTGATGGTCCATCTCCTGGTCCTGGACAGACAGAACCTGGCAGAGATGCTGCACAATCTGCAAGGCCAGAAAACAAAACAGGGCTGGCTCCTTGTCGAGACGTGATCCCGAAACACGACACTAGAGGAGACTGGAATGGAGTCCTGCCGAGACCCCAAGTCAACCTCCACCAACAGGCAGCAGGGCCAGGATGCTGGAGGGGCTAGAACCAGTCGCCATGGGTTCAAGCCTTACCCCAAGGCTTCAAGGTGCAGAGAAGCTGTGGCTTGGCCCTGCTGCAATCCTGACTCACTGAGCCTGCAAGCACAGTAACCAGATTTCATCCCTAAACTTTGAGGCAAGCAATTTTGACCACTGTAACCAGCTCAGGGACCAGATTATTCTAAGGTCCTTGGGGGGCTTAAACCATGGCCTTGGATCCCTGGATGCTTCTGTCACTGGTGGTGGGACCCAGGTCCCTCCCCTTGAACCAGGCAGGTTTCGATCACTTAACTACAAAGCACCAAGGGAAGTGACACTGTGTACCTTCCATGACTGCAACACACACAAGAAGAACTGAAGAGCCACACGAGAAGTCGGGGCACGTGGGGCGGCCATGTTGTGGGAAAGCCCAAGCTGTGCAAAGTGGCCAGATGGAGACAATCCAATGAACAGTGCAGCTGAGCCTGGCCTGAGACATCCCAGCCCACGTTATCAGAGCAGAGTGGAAGAGTCTTCAGCCTCCAGCTGTCCAAGTCACCCTTGGCCACTCAAGTCTTCCCACTGGAGGCTCTAGACAGCAGAGTAGATACTACCCAACCTCACTGAGCTGTGTCTACATCCTGATGTTGAACTCCGTGGTGGCTTTTTCATGCCACTGAGTTTTAGCACAATTCAGTTCCATGGGGCTCCTCAGCAGGTGGGAGGCTGGACTAAAGGGAAAGAAGGAATGTGCATGTTGGCTGAGTCCTGGCACTGGGTTTCCTTTGCAGTGACAGAAACCCTATCACATCTTGGCCAAACAGGAAAAGGTCATTCAGGGCCCACCTTGGGTTCAGGGGTGGGCCGCCCACCGAGAAGCCACAGGAGGGGATAGGAGGGAGGACTGAATGACTCCAGGGACCAGGCAGGACTGAGAGCTACACGGGTTCTCAGAGAACTGAGGGGACGGCCAGAGAGAGCAGAGAAGAGGCAAGGCCCTACAGGAAGGAGACACAAGAGCCAGGGGTGTTGGGAGCCCCAGCAGGGCTGAGAAGGGCAGTGCTTCAGGGACCAACCAGGGTTCACCATTAGCAACTGGGACAACAGAGAGGTTCCCAAATGCCATTCATCCCTGCCACAGGGATGTCCATTTGCAGAACGCCTCACAGCCCATTGTATCCACGGTCTCATCCAGCCCAACTAGGAAGCGAGGATTCAGAGAAGGACAAGGAAGGAGTGGCATGAGGATGTCTGGGTCTTGACTTGCCACCACTTGTCAGGGGCCTTACTGTGTGGCTGCAGGCCCCCCACCTCCTCTTGGGGTCTTCAGGCTAGGCCTCAGAGGGTGGAGATGGCCACCCTGGGCAAAACTCCCTTCTGGCTGAGCAAAAAGAGGTGGGATGGTCAGCACCATGCACAGAGTCCCTCAGCTGTGGAGCTCTTGGACAGGCCTGGGTAGACAGACAGAATCCAGAATGCCAGGGCAGAAGACAACCCTGGGGACAAGGCTGCCCGCCCTGGACGTGACCTAATTGGGTACTCAGACACCTCTCGCCATGGTCCATCGATCTTGCTTCCTCTTCATCCACACCTGGCCTCGTGCTGCTCAAACACAATTAAAGCTCATGCTCTTGATAATGAGATGGACAGCTTCTCCATCTTCACAGTTCAGCCAGGCTGACAGCCAGGAGGCCAGGAGCTGCCAGCATCCAACACCCTAGGTCCTGGGAGGGTGGGGCTTCCTCCTGGGACCAAATCCAGAGAGGCACCCTAGAGTAGGAGACCAGAGATAGGCTGCCTCAGATTCATAAGAGTCTAAAGGTAGGAACAGGCAAGCAGTGGGAGTGGTACAGGGCCCTGGGCATGCCTGGCACAACACCAGGTGCCTATGCCTTGCCCAGGAAAAGGCAGACAGCCTGGGGTAGAGGTTCCTTCAGAGACAGGCCTCCAGGTCAGGGGTCACACTGGGTTCCACCTCATAGCCTCCGTCATGGGAAGTGGATGACATTCTCTCTCGAGGAGCTGCATGCAGGGTGGACACGTGGTGCCCTAGCCTACTCCTGCTTACCAGCTGGACAGGGGCCTGTTTAGAAGAGGCCTCAGTCACAAGGAGAAGGCCTGGCACAGCTCGAAGGCCAAGCAGGTGAGCAGGCTGTGAACACCCAGGTACGGCAGACTCTTGCCTGGGTCCGAGTCTCTTCCTGCACTGGGTGGACTCTGCCTGAGTCCAGCACTGTTTTAATGTTTTTCTTAAGTCCACTGTTGTACAAGAAGGAGAGAAAGGCTCTTGCAAAGAATGTGTCGTCTCCAAGAGGGACAGCCTACAAAACTACTCATCAGCACCATCAAGAGCGTCAGTCATGAAAGACAGACCCAGGAACTGTCATGGACTGGAGGAGACCAGAGATGGGACGAGTCAATGTAACAGGAACCCCTGGACTGGGTCCTGGAGCAGGAGACAACCCTAAGTGGGAGAACCAGGGGACCTGGAGACAGACTGGAGAGAAGCTAGACCATGGTGGCAATGCTAACCGGCTGGTTTTGATAGCTACACTACAGTACAACACTAAGAAAAGCTGAATGAAAGTCCAGGTCCTTTCTGTGCTATTTTGCAGCTTTTCTTTAAATATAAACTTATTTTTTTTTAAAGTTAAATATTATTAAACAAACAAATGAGAACAAAGAGGCTCCCTGGCTTGCTGGGAGGATCTAGCCTGAGGCCAGGCATACACGCCAAGCCAGGTCATCCACTTTGCCCTGCAGGACGATTCTGGGGAGGGGGACGAGGGAAAGGATACAAGGTGGGCCACCAATTGACTGAAAGGGGGCTCCCAGCACAGACAGCTCTGCACACCCCCTCACAGTGCCCGGCGCCAGGCCCAATCCAGCACCTCTCATCAACCACTCCCCCAGAACCCTCCCACATTCCCAGGGGCTTTGCATTTGCATGACGACCTTCAGATCTCTAGAGGTGGGACTTGGGGTTCAGGCATCCCTTAGTGGCCTGCCCTCGAGGACTTACCTTAAAGCAAGGTGGTGGCATGAGGGCATCGGACACAATAACCCACTGTGGCGACATCAGCCACCCACCCTAGCCTCAGTCTCCCCATCCACACCCCCATGTTTACCCAAAAAGGCCAATTCTGGAGGGAAGACCAAAGGGGCCCCTGGACTCAAGTCTCACTCAGTGATTCCAAAATGTTCCAAAACCCCCAGGGGACGTGAGGGGGGAGTCCCAACTCCAGTGGAAGGACGCTGCGCAGGGAGAGGAAGGCACCACTCTGCCCTCCTGAGGCTGCTCCCAGGCACCCCCTGCGCCCACAGGCCTTGCTTTGCCGTAACTCCAGAGCAACTGGCCCATGGGGCCCCCAAGGTGTGGGCCGTCGGCTACAGTCACATTACTCCCTAGAGGCTGGCTGGCGGGCTCCCACCCTCCCTGATCCCAGCAAGCTGTGGTCACAGGTCCTACTGGAACCTGGGGGAAGGTTTTCAAAGGCTAATGACAACAGGTATTGTGCTCTCTGTGTGACCATGGTCCGCATGACACCTGCCACCCACTGCCCTTCTGCCCGGCACTGGGGACTAGCTGTGTGCTGGCCCAGGCTCCTAGGCATTGTCGAGGAAACTGAGGCTGAAAGGCGAGGTCTGTGCTGAGCCCCAGCACGCTGTTGAGCTGAGAGAGGCAATGGGCTCGTACCAGCCCCAGCCATCCGCGAGGCCTCTGGTCTGCACACAGGCCCAGACCCTCCTATTAATCCTGCATTAACCATTGTTCTAGAACAGTCCAGAGCCCCAGCTCAGAGCCCTAGGCTGGGTCCCTCCACCTCTCAGCTGGGCCCGTCACCCCTGGGAAAGCCCCATTCTGCACACACCCTACAAAACCAGAAAGCACATCCCCTCCCACAGAGAAGGGCCTGGCACATGGGCCACCAAGGCCTCTGATTTTGAACCCGACCCTGGGGTTACCTCAGTGGCACGAGCCACTTGACTGTCACTGTCCACCCAGAGCAATCAAAAAGGTCACATGGGTCCCAGGTGGCCCTTAGGCCTCTGCTCGGGCTCTGGGAGCAGGACCTACAGGCTTGGGTGAGGCCTCCCAGTGAAAGGGCAACAGCTGCTCCCACGACCCACCTCTTCGCCTCTGTTGTCAGGTCCAGGAGGCCCACTGCCCAGGGCCACCTTCCCTGAGCTCAGCTTCAGCTGCCTGGTATGGCTCCACACCCCAGGGGTCTCCATGTGGGGCCGTGGAACCTGTGGCAGCACATGTGCTCCTTCTGGCTCTGCTCCCTGGACTCAGCAGCTGGCGGTGTCTCCCTGCTCCCTCCGCCTTCTGAGACCACTCTGTGCTCAAGGGACAAGCTAAGCCAGTGGTTCCCAAGGGCTGTCCTCGGATAGGTGTGGGGTTTTAGAGCTGCCAGGGGCAGGCCCACACCCCTCCCAGACTTTCTGGGATCCCGCATCCCTATCTTAGCTTCTCCAGGGGTAAGAGGCCCTTGCGGTTCCAGCAGAGACAAAACCCCGCGGATGTTCAGTGTTCTCTGGACATCTCCATCTAGCCAGAGATAAGCCCAGCTATCTCCCACCAGGGCCAGGCTGGGGCAGGCAGCGACCCTCTCTGAGAAGCTGGAGTGGGGGACGGCTTCTGCAGGCAGGAACACATTCAGCAGATGTCCTGGGACATAGCTCTCCTCCACCAGCCTGGGGAGTAGGGTGCAGCAGAGGCAGGGAGGAGTAGCCCTGAAGTGAGGGCCCAGGAAGAAAGGGGAACAAGCCAGGGCCACTTGGGGTGTCTCTGGAAGGAGAGAGAAAGCCCTGCTAACCGTCAGGGAAACAGAGGCGGAGACAGGCCTGGGCCAGTGACTTGGCTTACTAACTCGCCCAGGTCCCTGTTCTACCACCTGCTCTCAGGGGCCTTGAGCTTCAGAAGCCCAGCCCCTGGGAGCTGCAGGCCCCAGAGCCCCTGCAGACAAGGTGGTCCCAGGAGAGGGAGGAGAGCACACTGGGCACAGACCTAGGCCCAGCGGGGCCACAGCCTGCCAAGCTGCATTCTGCACACACTTCAGCATCGAGTAGGCCAGCCAAGAGTCCTTGGTCTTCAAAAACCAAGGGCAAGCAGCAGCTGCCCCACCCCACGTGGGCCCTGGGCTCCCCTGTCACCTGGGGCAGCATCCTCAGCCATAGGCTATTCTGGACAGGGGGCTAGAGCTCTCAAAATCTGCCCCTGGGGGCCCCAGGCAGCTAGTGACCTCCTGGAAGCCTGAGTGGGCAGCCCAGCAGGCAGTGGTCGGTGCCTTCACAGCCCAGGGCAGGGCTGGCTCCCTACCAAGGCCAGGAGGAAGCGGGCTGGGCTGCCTGGACTCTGGCCCCACCTCCCACCCAGGCTACCAGGGACTGCAGTCCCAGCCACCTCTGTGGGCAGGGAACCTGGGGTGAGCCTGGACAGCCACACTACCCTCGCAGAGACCCACCTCCACCTGCAGGATGGCTTCTTCTCGCAGCCGGATGGCCTCCAAGTCCTCCTCGGTGACGTCTGGAAGCAGAGCCTGCTCCTGGCCCTGCCACGTGTGGTCACCGCCGTTAAAGATCTTCTCATCATCAGCCAGCTCCACAAAGGGGGACTGGGGACTCTGCTGATGACAGACACAGTCCCTGTTGTCACTCACGGACTCTCGCTTACCCCGTGCCCAGGACCTAGGCTCCTCCCCACAGCCCCTGGCCCCTGTAGGCTGCCTCAGCTCAAGACCAGAGGGGCTGCAGGCAGCAGGCCTCGGCTCGACGACCCCAGAGCCACTGGAGTCAGACTCTCTGACGGAGCCAGGGCCAGGACTGAGGGAGTCTCCGCGAGGCCCCACTCCACAGCCACACCACAGCCAGGAGGGCCGCATCCCAGGCCCAGATGCAGGGCTTGGGACACAGTCCCAAACCCAAGGACACAAAACACTGTGACTTCCCAGCTTCTGGGGCCACCACCGTGGCCAGAGAAAATATGCCCTGTGCACACGAACACAAAGTCCACCCTCTTGTCTGGGGCTGTGGAGCCCATGCAGAACCAGTGTCCAGCTGCAGGACAGGACCACTGGAGACTGAGGCTCAGAGAGGAACTGCCAGGACACCACACAAACAGGGCACGAAAACCAAGGGCAAGCAGCACCCACCCCGGGACCCCAGCTGAGGGACCGGGGGAGGGCTTCAGGGGTTTTCTCAACTTGCCTTTGTTCTCCATTGATTTCTTTAATCCACCAAATTTTGAAATCAAGAAAATGGTGCCTTTCCCTTCAACTAACCACATTTTCTCTGCTGGAACAATCTAGCAACACTTCCGGGCCTTCTGTGGGAGAGGGATGGGAAGGGCAGTCGCCAGGCCTCCATCTGAGCCTCTGCACTGATCAGGATGAGAAAGAGTTCCCCAGCTACAGAATCCAGCCCCTCTGTCCCCAAGGACTTGGACTTGGTCTCCCTGAGCTTCTGTGGAAGGCACAAAGTCCTCTCCCACCCTGGGAAAGGTCCCCTTCTGACAAGCCTAGCCAGCTTGGTGCATCTGCCTTTGCTGCAGGGCCCAAGGGCAACAGTGTGGGCAGAGTGTGGCCAGCTTCTCTGGGACCTGGCCCTGAACAATGGCTGGTCCCTGTCCCTGGCCGTGGTCCTGGACAGGACATAGGGTAGCCAGTGTGGAAATGACTGGGGGTGGGCCTCCCAGGTGGGCCTCTGCCTCCTCCCCATTTCCCCTGGGATGGACCCACTCGGAGCATGCACTGTCCTGCCAAAGGCAGCTCCTCAGACACCAACCAGCATAGGACACAGGGACAACATAGGGCAGGGCTGCAATCCCAGCCCAGAACTCCTGCTGGGCTCTCCAAGAGTGTCGGCAGCTGGCGAATCCATGCCTGGACCTGCCTCCCCCACTTCCACTGTGACAGGCTCTAGTACCCTCCCCTCTGTCACCTGCAAAGCCACGCTCACTCATGTTCTGTGACCCTGTAGGATTCTGATATCTGTCTGAAACAAAGACCACCATGCTGAAGGTCAAGGTGGTCACATGCAGGTTCTGGTCAGCTCACGCCAGGGGAAGTAGCTATTGGACTCCATGGAAGTTACATCGTGACCTGCACCTCCTGTGTGGCAGTCACTGTACCCCTCTGGCCTCTGACCTCCCCAGCAACACTTCTCTGAGAGCAGCCCAGTCTGAGGTCTAGAAGACAGAGTAGGAAGGACCCAGAGTCTGCTATGGCCACCTGCGGGATGCCCAGTGTGCTGAGCCATGGAGGAGGGCCCCTGTCAGCAGGTGGGGACAGGACCATGGCTCAGGGCTAGAAGACAGGCCCCAGAACCCAGTGTGAAGGGAGTTCCACCCTGCCCTATGTCTTCTCCTGGCACTCTTCTGGGGGGACGGGGTAGCCCGTACTGGGCCCAGCGCGACCTGGGGAGGAGCCCCTGGCAGGTCTCTGACCACTGTGCACTTGTGCAGCTGGACCAGGGCTGGGCATCAGGGTGGCCCCTGCACCAGTGCCTAAGGCCTCTGGAAATGACAGAGCTGCAGGAAGGACAATGGCCACCCCAGGCCTTCGGAAGGCCAAGGCACTCTTTCTCCCACCTCCTCACAACCCACAGGTGAGTGTGGTGACTCTCCTGAAGAGTGGGGTGGGGTGGAGCACCTGGCCGGTCCTCCTTCCCATGCGCCACACCGACACGGGGGAGTCAGCAGAGGCCTTTAAATAAATAAATACGCAGATAGATGAATATAAAATAAAAGATCTAAAAAATCTGTCGACAAGCGCTACTCGTCCAGGGCAATAATTATCGCCTCCCCTTCCCGTGTGGGTGGGAGGAAGTGAGCAGTGCCTGGCAGCGGGTGCGGGAGGGGTGCTGGCCCTGCGCCAGAGCCTGCGCCGCGCCTCCTCCTGCGGCCACAGCCCCCTCCAGAGCTTCCAGGGTGCTCTCGGAAAACCCTGGCCCACGACCTGTGTGGCCCTGGCACCTGCTGCGAGGTTCAGCAAGTCACAGACATTGTCTGGGCCCTGGGGCTCCCATTTGTCCAGTGGGAACAACCACGCTCCCCCACCCCCAGCCCACAATCTGTGCTCACCAGGCACTGGCCGCGTGGCCATCCTGCCTGTCGAGCACAAGACTCATGCCCATAGGGACCCACGGACATCGGAGTCTCCTGACTAACAGGAGGCCTCTTGGCTATGCCAGCCTGGGCAAGGGCCTCACTTCTCTGAGCCCTGGTCTCCACTTCTAGGACACAAAGCCGACAGCACTGCACCCAGAAGCACCTTGAGAAAAAAGACCCATGAGCAAGGGCCGGAGCACAGGGAAGGCCAGGACCAGGAGGTGGCACTTCTGACTCTCCATGGGAAACAAGGAAGACCCGTGCCATTCCTGGTGCCGAGTCAGGGACATTAGCCACTCAGGCCCCTGGAGCAACAGGCCCTAAAGCAGAGCCCAGCTGAGGCCTAGCCCACTCAACACTTCCAAAAGCTCCCAGCACACAGAGGACTCCAGAGGCACACCCAGCACACCTCCAGCCCTCCACAGTGACCTGGCCCGGAAGGGCTGGAAGGGAACGCCCACTTCCTTGGCAAAGCTCTAGGAAGCAGGCCACATGACTGCCTCAGACACACTGGGTGCCCCGGGCCTCTTGGGATGTTTGGTTTTCCAAGTCTGGGTTTCAGGGGAAGCCCCCACAAGCTGAGAACAGAGTGGGGTGTGGGCCACCCCCGCAGGCCACCAGGAATGGTGCCTTGGCTGGCTGCCCCACTGCGTGAAGGAGGTGGCGCTAGGAGATGTGGAGGGCTGTGGTGGGGCACAGCAGACCCTACAGGGCGCCAAGCCTCCCAGAACGACACAGGACAGGACACAGGACAGGGAGGGGCTGGGCGGACTGCTCAGCACACCCTGCAAGTCTGGCAAAGCTCCCCCATGCTGCCCACAGAGGCCCGATTTGGGTCTGTAGCTCAAAGCCAGCCGAAAATGGATTAGGGGTTTGGGGGCAGGTGCTGGGGGTATAGAGCACACAGGCCACTGCGGTGACTCCAGCTCAGAGACCAACAACGGTGGCCCCACTCGCCTCCAGGCCCGGGGCCAACCCATGCTGGGCAGGAGGAGGTGCTACCAAGTGCCACTGGAAAAGGGACTACACAGTTTCTCACGAAGGAGACCAAGCTCAAGGGGCATTTGTTTGGGGACGATGATGCTTGTAGGGGCCCTGCCTACCCTCCCTTGGGGGAAAAGCAGCATGATGGTGCAGACCCAGGGCAGCATCCAGGGCTTAGTCTCTGGGAAATGAGGCTCTTTCTCAATCCTCCAATCCTCCAGTCACGGAGGGCAGGAGACCCTGCACATGCCGCAGGGGCTTCACACCAGGTCCACTCCTGTGGGAAGGGCCCCCACAACTGGTCAGCAATTCCTCCAAATGGAAGTCTCTGGAGGCTATCAAAACTGTAGCAATCCTGCCCCCAATCCCATATTAAACAAAAGGGGGGCCAGGGCAGCAAGACACAGCAACTCTGCCTGGTGCCCCAGACCTCAGACGGAAGCCAAGGGACTCCGCAAGCATGGAAACGGAGCGTTTTGACCATCTGGCCTGGGGACCATGTTCGGGCAGACAGCAAGGCCGAGCAGGCCCATGGTCTCAAGAAAGATGACCCTCCACTGTGGCTTGCCCCCCCCCCCAACAGTCTCAGCTCTGCTCACTGAAACTGACCAGTTAGAGCCCACATCCGCCCAGGCGGAGGTGGCCACCTCCAGCCAGGCTGAGTGGCTCCCCACAGGAAGCTCGCTGCTCAGGTGCCCCAGTCCACAGCACCAACCTGGCAACACGCCCCTGCCTGAACAGGGTCACATGTCATCTCACTATTTATGGTTTGCAAAATTCCTGGAAGTAATCTAAGCCTCCACAATTTCTCAGAAGTGCTGCTGCCCATTCCTTCCTCATTAACAGAAACTGCCATCAAGCAGTGAATCTGCAGTCCAGGGCACACGTGCCAAGTGTCCAGTCCAGAAACACATGAGGGAGACACTGCCCAGCCAAGGCTCAGCCGGCACCAAGGCATCCTCCTCATGATGGCTACCCAGGCCCCTGGTGCTTGGTGCCAGCCATTCCTCTGGCCAGACCTTAACTCCACAGCACGTGAGTCTCCTGTGTGAGCCCAGCACAGACCACTCGTCTCCTCTGGGCACCAGGTTCGGGGTCCTGCAGGGGTGTTGCTATGAGTGTTCTTATATGTGCCTTTCAGGGAACACACATATGCACCTCCTTTGGGTAGAACTACAAGATCACCGGTAAGAAAATGCTGGACTTCACAGACATTCTATGTTCCTGAGCAGGAACAAACAATCCACAGTCACCAGTAGTGCACAGAGCTCCAGCTGCCCCACGGGCCTGCCAACACCAGGCCCTCTCAGGTATGCTTATTACACTCTTGCTTTGGTGGATGAGAGTTTGTGTGTAACAATACACTGTTGTGGTTTGCTCTCCATTTTTCTGCTGAGTCGTGTGTTGAGTGTACATTCACATGCTTATCTGTCATTTGGAAATCCTCTTCAGGGGTGTACCTAAGGCTGCCTTTTTCTTGATTTGGAAGAGGTCTTTACATAGCGTGGACATAAGTCCTCTCAGATGTGTTGTGCAAATGCCCTCTCTCTCAATGTCATATTCATCTTAACCAAGTCAAGTCTGCCACTCTCATTCTTCAGTTGGTGCTTCTGTGTTGTGGAAGAACATCCTGCCCTCAAAGCGGGGTGAAGGGCCTGCTCCGGGTGTCGGAGGAATGCTCCTGCCTTGGCTCTTGCATGAGGCTGTGCCCTGCCAGAAACATCTCTGTGCACAGGTGAGCTCAAGTCTGCAAAGGGTCCTTTTCTCTAGATCAAACACCCATGTGTCCATAGGCAGTCCACCTAGGCAGGCCACGAACTCTGACCAGCATGTGTGTGAGGGTCTGTGTCTACCTGTACATGCCGCAGGGGCTTCACACCAGGTCCTCATGTCTGCTGGTGGGAATCCTGCGCTGTGTTCTTAGGCAGGACTGGCTCCCTGCTTTGGTCTGCTCTGTTCCCAGGTACACGTCAGGGTCTGTATGACCACATACACAGCATGCGCTCTCAAGCCATGGAGTCTCCCTCTGGACGGGGAGCTGCAGACCCTCTACTAAAAGCCAGCACCTCTGTCCGCCTGGTGTTGCCCTCCCATCTCGGGCCCTTTCACCGTCTCTCTCAGCAACGATGCAGTTTCCACAATGGCCTCAGGCAGCTCTTCACAGGCTTTTCCCCACCCTCGATGCTACTGAGTTGGTGTTGCTTTCTCTTCTCCTTCGAGATGGTGTCTGCCATGTGCCCAGCTCATCCTGAGCTCCTGGGCTCAGTGGTCCTTCCCACTCAGCCCCTCCACTAGCTGGGGCTATGGGCACTAACTGTGAAGAATGACTGAAGTAATATCACGTTTTCAATGTAATTTCTGTCTTCCCAGATGCTGAGCTAGCATCTCAACTCTCACCAGTTCCAAGTCCCGGCGGGTCCTCGGAAGCAGCCTGCCCCGCTCTGCCTGGTTCTCCCACCTGTCTCTTCATGCCCACCACACTGCACAGGTCCACACAATGCCAATGGAGGGGACAGAACTAGGTGCCCTATCCCCGAGCTCAGGAGATGACGTTTGCCCAGCAGAGTGCAACGAGCTTCGGGTTCTGCAGGTCCCTCTTACAGGTCCAAGTCACCCTGCCAATTCCTGCTCTGCCCTTTTCCCAGCACCCCTGAGTGGGGCTTTTCTGGGTGTGCTGGGACAGCCCTGGCGTCGCCCATGTGTTCTAGCAGGTGAATCACCAACTGTTTCTGAATTGACCAGCCTTGCACTCCCAGAGCCGACCCTGCTCTATGAGGACATGTCCCCGACCCATGTGCCCTGCCTTCCTCTGCAACTGTGCTTCCAGCTGAGGCCACACTCCTGTCTCCACTCAGAAATGGAGCTGCCACTCAGGAGCGCTCAGCTCTGCTTCTCTGAAAATGCTTCCACTTTGCCTAAGGACCCCATCTGAAGACTCCCAGCAGCTGCAGGGTAACGGCCAGGACTGTCGGAGCTGCCCTGGAAGCAGACGCCTGTAAGTCCCGAGGCTCGGGGTTCTGAACAGTCACTGCCTTCCTCTGGCACGGCAGGGCCAGGTCACAGTAACTTGGGCGTTACCCCAGCTCGGATAACACAGTGTGGCTCCAGGAGTAGATGTCACCTGCTGGGTTGAGTCCACTCACCTGTTCCTCTGTAGTCCTACCCCTTTGCCCTTTGGGGGTAGAACATTCCATGGAACAGCCTCCCCCAATAACACCTGGGTTCGAGGAGCACGCTCTCTCTTGCCTGCCTTGCCTCGTGTGGGAGCTGGGTTGGAGGAGCCGTCACAGAACCAGAGAAAAAGGTATTTCTCTGTCTCTGTGTGTTTACTTGGTGCAGCCCAGTTCACCTGGGGTGACCCTGACTGGGTTAGTCACGTGTCTCGACCCAGTGCGACCCAGTGCAACCCAGCACGACCCAGCACAGGGGCGCTTCCGCCATCTCCTGGCCCTTATCTCTTCTGTGAGCTGTGGTTCCTGTGCCTTCAAACACAGTGTGGCCTTCTCCTCTGGCGTAACGTGCTTTTAAGATTTTCTGTGGTTTCAAAATCTTTTAAGATTGATTTCTGTCTTTGGTTTTCAAATTTTTATTACTATATAACCAAGGATTTTATTTAAATCAGGGACAAACTTACTCTACTTACCATAAAGTCTCTTGGATCTGTGCTTGCAGTATTTGGACAGTCTGGGGAAATTTTTAGCCATTACTCTTCAAACATTAGTTCTATCCATTCTTCCCCTCTGTTCATCCAGGCTTCCAACTACTACATTCTTCTGTGGATCTTTTTGGGGTCGTTGTGCCACCAAGCTACACCCCCAGCCCTTGTTCTTTATTTTTCATTTTGAGACAGGGCCTCACCAAGTCGCTTAGACTGGGCTTGAACTTGGCATTCTCCTCCTCAGCCTCCCAAGTTGCTGGGCATGGCTGTGGCACTGGACACCTTCCCACCCCTTACCTGTGTCATCGCCTTCCAGTTCATCAATCCTGCCTTCTTCTAACCTGAGAGCTGGCCAGTCTCCTGAGGTCTTCATTAGTCATGGTGTGTTCAACGCTAGACTTCTCCATGTGCAGATTCAAGTTCTCTAGGAAAGTCCCACCACCTCATCCAACTCCTTCCACATTTGCACAGCTTCATTAAGTTCACATCCAATCATTTCAACCCACACTCCCTGAAGATTGGTCACTATTTATTCTTCCCAGTACCAGGCATTTTTGGTTAAAATCCTAGATGCCACAAATGAGCAACCAGAGACATCAGACCATGGACTTGTCTTCCAGAAGGAACACGACCATCCTTGGGCACCCAGCGGGCACGGTGTCAGGGCTTACTGGGATCGGCCTCCTCCTGGTTCCTCTGATGCTCAGGGCTCTCAACTGGCCTGTGGTGCCCACAATAGCCCTTCCTCCCGTGGGCCTTATACCACACCTGCCTCAGCACTCTGAGTGCCGAGGTCCCGCTGGCTCTTCTGCTGAGGCCTCTGTCCTGCTCCCTGGCCTGGCACAGCAGGCCCACACAGCATGCAGATCAGCAGAGCCCTCAGGGGGCTGCACGGGGCGGGGCGGGGCAGGCTGGGGCTGTCTTTCTCCAGGAGGACGTGCTCCTCAAGCCCTGGCTGAGGAAGTCTGAGTTCTAGAACCTGTCCTCCTGGCCCAGTGAGGCTGCTGAGGCTCCAGGCCACCCTGCCCAGTGTGGCCAATGGAATCTGTCTCTCGTGTGCCGGCTGGTCTGTGTGTGGCACGTCTCTGAGTCGGGGTGTGTGTATATCCTGGCTTTACGTGGCTCTCACAGGCAGCTGCCTATGCTAAGGTGGAGGATGTGAGATCCTGGAGGGTGTGAGATCCTGGTCCCCAGTGCAGTGACAGGAAGGTGGAAGGACCTTATGAGGTGATCAGGTGGCTGGGCCTGCCCTTGGAAGGGCCTGCAGAGGTGCCAGGGCAGCCTGCTTAGCCCTGCAGGATGAAGAGTTGTAAAAGTGCACCTGACCACGTCGCACTCTGGCTTTCCACGCACCACAAGACTCCTGCCACTGGGATGCCAACTTCCAGGGGACCCTCAGTAGAGGCCAAGTTGATGGGACCACTTGCACTTGCAGCCTCCAAACTGGGAGCTCAATAAACCTTTTCTTTATAAAGCACTCGGTCTCAAGTATTCTGTTATAGAAAATAAGAAAGTGTGATGCTACACGCAACCATCAGCAGTCACTTGGGAAGCTTCCTAGGGTTGGCACCATGCCAAAGCCCAAAGGTCAGAACGCCGGAGCTCTACAAGCTGGACACTGAGGCAGACCCTGGAATGGGCCTGTCCCCAGCTTCCCATCCTCTCCTGGAGCACAGACGGCAACGGAGTCGGTACTGACCCCACAGCCACTGCCTGACCACAGTACCCACGTGGCACCCACCTGTTTGATGCCCCTCTGAGCTGTGGGAAGCAATGCTCTGGACTTTTCTGCAATTTTCTGTTGGAAAAAGTACAAGAGGAGAAAGAAATGAAGAACGTTAAAGGTGGAAAGAGAAGGGTCAGATAAACCACAGGCCCTGAGAGCAAAGCACACCGGGGGAGCCAGGCCCTGGGCAGGCTCGCAGGACTGGCTGGACAGCCTCAGAGGGCCTCGTTCCCCACGCCACCCAGAGACAGCCAGCCGAGGTATGCTCCAGGGCCCACAGCCCCCACTGGCCTGCACCCCGCCCGCGGCACCTCACCTTTTGGACCACTCCGTACCGCTGAATGGCATCTGCTAGCTGGATCTTCAGCCGGTCCAGCTGAAGGCGCTCCTGCTACAGACAGAGGGCAGTACGGGGCGCTGAGGCCTGGCCCTGCCCTGCCGCCCCTGTCATGGTGCTCTCTGCGCCCCTCTCTGCCCAGCAGGGCCACAGCCCAGCTTCTCCATGCATCGTCACACCCCCACCCTGAGGACGTGGCTCATCGCCACTGCCGTCATCAGCCAGAGTCCCAGTGACACCAGCACCATAGGACCCACGGAGCGCGACCAGCACTGCCAGGAGCCCGGAGCTACTGTGGCCCAGTGTGTGGCTTGGCCCCTCAGCAGCCCAAGCACTGTGGTCGCCCCACAGCCCAGGAGACCATGACCCGAGTCCTGACTGGCCCAGTCCAGGCCTCAGGTACTGGAGCCCGGTCCGAGGGACCCATGCCTTGTCCTACTGCTGTTCCCCTCCCCCGCAACACCGCCTCTCAGCCTGCTCCCCTGCTGTTCAGCACCACACCCCGCCACCAAGACATGAACTGCCACTGAGCTGGTGCTCCAGAAGCATTTATCAGGTGAGGGGCTGGACAGGACAGGCCTGGAGTCAGTGTCCCTGCTCAGGTTGGCCACGGACCCCACTGACTGATAGGGCCTCCCCTCCCGCCTCCAGCCCTGTGGAACTGGCACCAAGGAAACCACAGCAGCCCTAGTGCCCTGCCCAGCCTGGGTGCTTCAGTGTGGTCCCAGCAGACCTGGCTGTCCACAGCCACCAGACACCGCCACCCACTGCCACTAACGCCCATGGCGAGAGGTGCTGGTGTGGGCAGATGAGCTGTGGCCCGTGCTTGAGGGACAGGCTTTCCAACACTGGGCCCACACGCCCACTCAGCAGTTGGTGGAGCCTGTTTCAGTGACCTGGGTGGGTGGCCTCTGGTCACTGATATCACACGTGAACCCCAGGACAGAGCAAGTAGCCTGGGGGAGCACAGCACTGTCCCCGCTGCTGCCCATGGTGTCTGTCTGCTGCTTGAGCATTCCTCCAGAGAGCCGCCTGGCACCCACCCCAGCATGCACCTCTGGGAGGCTGCACTGATGTCCCCCTGTGCCCTACTCACCAGACCAGCTCAGGAAGGAGAAAGGGGACCTGGGCATGCTTCCTAGAGCTATCAGGCCACGGAGCCCCCAAAACAAGGGGCTCCACACCCACCTTGCGAGGGAGCAGTGAGCACCACACAGAAGGCAGCCAGGTTGCCAGGGTCCCTCCCTCGGCAGTGGAGGTGGCTACGGTGACCTAAACCATCTCATTCCGTAAAGCTCGGGCCGGGTGAGGGAGGCACCGAGAGCCACATGGCGGGTGCTTCCCCACAGACTCTTGTTAGAGCAAGGAGAAGCCCAGTCCTCAACCCCTACCCACATGGGCAGCTGAACCCTCAGGCCCGTCTGCTGTAACCTCGACCTCCCTCCACCCAGCATCCCCCCGCACACTGGGCAGCTGCTCCCCATGCCTCCCAACACCACGGGCCCACAGCAGTGCCCCCTCCTTCAGGCCACGGCATGTGGTGAGTCCTCCTCCTGTGAGGCCCTGTCATGTCCTGCACTTGCCCAGGGCCAGTGGACACTGCGTGGTCCAGAGTCCTCCCACGGCACTGTGGGAGCCACCAAGGAAGGCTCCCAGCCCATTTGTGCCTCCTCGCTGCAATTTCACAAGCAAGTCTGTGGGGTCTCAGGTGGAGTAGGGCAGACGGACACCCAGTAGGCTGTCATTTAGAACATTGCCACACCGGGGTCCACCAACAGCACAGAGGACTCAGACCACCGTGCCTGGTGCAGCTCATCCCTGCTCTCGCCATCACCCCCATCAGTGCGCCTACCACTGGCCACAGTCTCTGCACCATGCTGGTACCCCAGGAGCTCAGGTGACCTGAAGCACACACGGGAGGGCGTGCACGAGTCACCTACACATGATACACCACTCTATGCAAGGGACTTGGCTGAACACGGACTTTGGTATCCAGGGGTGACACTGACCCTGGGGTCGTCAGTCTCCATTCAGGAAGGCCCAGCCAAGACTCGGACACCCTCACCACAACCACAAGGCAGGTGCCAGGAGAGCAGTCGCAGCAGCCACCCCTGGCCCCTGCTGCTCAAAGGGCCCACACACCCAGTTCTGGCCCCTGAGCCACATGTGGCCGAACCCAGGGCAGCCTGAGTATCCATCTGTGCACACGGATCCCCCTACCCCTCCAGGGCCCCCTCCCCTCCCTCAGGGGCCTCCCTGGTCTGGCCCAGCCCTCAGGGAAACATACCAGACAGGAGCCCCGCAGGAGCTCTGACGTCTGCTTCAAGGCACCAGCACTGGCTGACACGGCTCTGTTGGTCTCCTGCTGCATCGTGTGCCTGGGGCAGGGAAGGGGCGGGGAGAAGGGGACACAGCAGGCAGAGGGACAGGCAGAGCCCAGCCAGCAAACGGAGAGGAGCAGAGAGAAGGGAGAGAAGCAGCAGGCAGGGCCGGAGGGGCAGGACAGGCAGAGGGCGGGAGGGGCAGGGACAGCAGGCAGAGGGTGGGGGGCAGCAAGGTGAGCTGCGTGGGAGGCAGAGGCCACCTCCAGGACCACCCCAAACATAGTCGCGCGGCTCAGAGCCGTCCAGCCCGCCACGGGCAGCCTGGGCACCAGTGAGGAGGCCCGGCCAACCTCCCTGCAAAGGGGTCTCAATGCTGAGCAGAGCATGGCTCTGGGGCCCAGGGTGAGCCTGTTGCCACCCCCAGAGCAGTGGCATGAGAGGGCCTAGGCAACCCTGGCCACAGTCCAGCTGCAGCTTTGAATGTGGCCCCAGCAGCAAATGAGACCAGGGCTCTTTGCAGGCGCTGACCCTCCCCAGTGGAGTGACACCTGGGTATATACATCCAAGTCACACCCAAGAGAGGTGGGACCCTGGCCTGGCAGAACCCAGAGAGCCCTCCTGACCCTGCGCAGGGCAGCCCAAGGCGAGGCAGCACTGCACTCCCAGGACCCGCAGTGGTCAGGGCAGTGCAGGTCTCAGGCTCTCAAAGGCCACCCACTGGTGCTGGCACCTGACCAGGTGACACCCAGCAGGCAGTGCACTGTCCGCACCACAGGTCACAGCCACCTGTTGAGGGGTTCACGGCCCCAGCCGTGCCTCCCCTCCACGGCCCTTCAGTGGCAGGGCGTGGCAGTCTGTGCAGGAGAGAGCTGGGGCGGGCTGAGGAGGAGCCAGGAAAGGCTGGTGACAGCAGCAGGGACAGGGGCCTTCCGGCCCCAATGACTCCATGGCATGGCTGCTACCCAGCTAGGACTTGCCTCCTGGTCCTCCTCCTTCCAGGGGCTGCCCACTCACTGTGCCGACGGCCACGTGACAGAGCCTGACACTCCACCCTGGACCACCACCTCACTGCCACTCCCCACAAGGACCTCTTCAGCGAGCTTGCCAGTCCCACAGCCTGAGACCCACCTGAGCGCCCTCGTCCCATGGTCCTGCCCCCACCTGGACCTGATCTCCAGACTGTCCTCCCTAATGACCCTCGGTCCATCCGCCTGGGCATCCCACTGCTCTCACATTCGCCTGCCCAGGATCTCCCGACTTCCCCATCTCTGCCCCGTACTCCCAGCCTTCCTGTCTCTTCAGCAAAACTCTCGGCTCCCATGTCCCCATCCTCCATTTCCCAGTCTGGCATGTGGGGGTGACTGCACAGCCAAGACCCGCTCGGCAGTCAGAGACACACTGGCCCTGCTCCTCTGTGCCCCAGGGCTCCTGCAGGCCTCTTGCCCCTCACGGCCACAGCGTCCCAGGCACAGTCCCTGGAGAAGAGGTGCTAAAAGCAGGTCATGTCCCAGCCCTCACACTGGCCAGCCATTCCACGTGTCACTCTCACAAAGCCAAAGTCCCTGCACAGTGCTCCAGCCTCCCCTGGCCCTATCCCTGCCCTTCACGGGCCCTCCCGTCCCACCCCTGCTGATGCCCATCCGGACAACCCCACATTGGTGCTTTGCTCCCCGTGACCCTGCAGCCCCTAGACAGCTGGGGCAACAACCCTGGCTGTGAACTGGCACTGTGTCTGCAGGGCAGTGGGCAAGACACTCGGCACAGCCCAGGGCTGGCTCCCCGGGAGGCCAGGCTGTGACTACCCACACCTGCCTCTGGCCGGCACTGATGCTCCTCTCCTCAGACTCCATCCCAAAAATGGTGGCCGCCACATCTTCATGGAGTCATCAGCACTAGAGCAAGGGCAGTTGGTTCTGGGCCGGGTCCTGTAGGTCCTCTTCCACGGGCATCTCCTCTCTGTCCCCTCACAAGTCTCCCTTACCCAACCCGGCCACCCAAGGCCGTAGGCACAGCAGGTGCTCAGCCAGCAAACCTACGCAGCAGCAGTGAAGCGGCCGGAGGGGGCGCCCCGCAGAGGGAAGGCAGCCCACTGCAGTTACAGTGCCGGCCACCCTGCCCCCGCCAACTCAGAGAGCAGTCAGAGGAGGCGCAGAGCTATGGGTGCAGCAGAGCAGGGCTCCTCCCAGGCGCTCAGAGCTCGGGCATCAGGAACGAGGAGAAGCTCCAGCTCCGGAGCCCTGGGGAGCCAGCCACCTACCTACACACACAGAGGAGGGGTGTGACCACACGGTCAAGGGCAGACCCAGGTGGACACAGCCAATGGGGCCAAAGAGCTCTCTCTGAAGGTCAAGATTGCACAACTGTAGCTGGAAATGACAGGAACAGTCACAAACAAGACATATGGAGAATGAAAAGGGACGTGACCACAGACCCAACGTGAAGGGAGACAAGAAGGACCAACACCACTCAACAGACAGGCCTGAGGACGCCGGCGGTGGCGAGACTGAAACTGCAACTGAAACACCACCAGACAGACCCAGGTGAGCCGGCTCCACCACCAGGGAACAAGCGGCCCGGGGGCAGACTGCAGGAGCAGCCCCCACCACGCCAAAGCCGAGCACAGACCCAGAGAAGAGAGACAGCAGGCGTCCCACAGAGCCCAGGACAGACCTCGGACAGACAGCAAGAAAGGAGGCGGGGCACTGCCGAGGGGGCGCTGACCCAGGGTTCAGAGGTGGCCTGACACTTCAAAGTCAGGTATGAGCCGGGCACAAGGCCACACAAGTGATTCCAGCAGCTCAGGAGGCCGAGACAGGTGGCACACAGGTTGGAGGCCAGCTGCAGTCCAAATAAAAAGGACTGGGGATGTAGCTCAGTGGAAAACTGCCCTGGGGGTCAATCCTCGAACAAAAGGAAAGGCCAGGCTCTAACTGTGACTTGGACAGCTCACTAAGTTAGGAGGAGCCAGCCTTGATGCAATCCGACACTCGACACTCACGACTGAGAGTCTAAGGAAACTAGAGCAAGAGACCCCACACTGCTCTCACAGGAGGCCAGGGTATCCATGTCCCTGCACACAGGAAATCCCGAAGGTCCAGGGAAAAGCTCCTGGAACCAATAATGAACCTGAGGCCCCACAGGACACCAGCAATGCACAAAAAACAGCTGTGGCCAAGAGTGGACAGTGGAATGTGGACAATGCCACCAAAAGCAGTGTTCAGCCTCAAGGTCCCTGAGCCACTTCCAACAGAACAAGGATAAACACAAAACTCACCCCTGGAAAGCCCGAGGCACTGCCGAGAGAATCAACAGAAAGGCGCACTCCGGGCACACAGGGCGCCTTTAAGAGGGCCATTCTCACAGAGGTCTGCAGACGCCACGCAACCGAGTTGAAACTACAGCAGGATTTTAAAACAAAAATCGACAAGGTGATTCTGAGATGTCCACTGACACACCAAGAACCTGAGGGTCCACAGCACTGCACAGAGGAGCAAGCTGGAGGGCACCAGCCTGCCTGGCCTGAGCAGGATTGCAGCCTGGGGACCCAGCACTGGCCGGGGCCACAGCACAGCACCATAGAGCAATCCAGGAATGTGGGCACACGGTGTTCAGAAAGGCACCCATGCAGCCCATGGGCAAAGATGGCTGTCTCGACAAGTGGTGCTAAAAGTGTTTTTAAAAAGCGACCCTCAGCCCTTTCTGAGGGCACATGCAGGAGGGAACTCCAAATGCACCACAAGTCTAGCTATGGGCGTGAGCACCGTGGACTCCCTGCAGGTGTCCGCAGATGCTGCGTGGCTCCCCACGGCGGGTGCTGTGCTTGACTGGCGGCTCTGCAGTCCCAGGCCGTGCCGCACAGGCTCTCATGGGGCCACCACTGGGCCGCCGAGTCGCACCATGGTGGGGTGGCAGGTGCCCCCCAGTGCGCGATCTCTGCTCACAAAGCTGCCAGGATCCAGTCGCAGCTCCACCCCAGGGACCTGGCCCCATCGCCTCTCAAGGGCCCGTCTCTGACACACAGTCAGCAGAGTGCCCACCTTTGAGGGCCGTGAACAAGACCCTGGGTCCAACTGCCACCTCAGGGGACACACCACATTCAGGACATAGCTATGGTGAAGCATTCCTGATCTGCCTAACGCTGAAAGTTCCTGCTCTTCTTAAGAGACTCTTAAAATGAAGAGGCCGCCACGATGCAGGGAAAAGACTCTGCACACTGGCACCCACCAGGGCTGCGCAGAGGGCGGCACGGACGCTCGGGTCCAATGCTCGGGACACACAGCCCCGGGAATCAGAGGCACCATGTGAAGAGACGCCCCGTGGGAAGACAGGGAAGGGACTGTGGGGGGAAGACGCCCCACAGCCCTCCTCAAAGAGATGCACACCAAGGCCGCAGTCGAGTGGCACTTATAGCCCCATGGCCTAGGCCCCAGGCTGCACTGGTCTGCTGGGCAGGAAGGAAGGTGGCAGGGCCCTGGGGAGCTCCTTGGCGCCTCGCCAGCTGGGGCATGCTCCACTCCCAGCATCTCGCCCAGGAGGACCAGGCACACAGACCTGGAGAGGCGCGCTGGCTGGAGAGGCCCCGCGGGCCCTGCGGGCGAGACAAGCAGAGTATGAGTCAGCCACACCAGAGCACCACTCAGCAATGAGTCGGCTCTTAGCACCCGTGGCCACGTGACACAACCTCAGACACCCCACACAGGAGACGACCCAGGCCCAGGAGGCCACGGACTTCATGGTTCCACATGCACTGAGCTCAGAAGAGGCAAAGCTACTCACAGCATGGAAATCAGGAGCCCACAGCCTCCTCCAAGTGAGGCAAGCACCCTGTACCTGCCTGGTGGAGAGGCACACAGACGGCACACCCAGGGCTGGCATTCCGTGGCACCTGGGAGGCCCACAGAAGACGGGGGGCAAGGGGGGCTCATGGACCCCTGACTGCCACTGGCCCCAGAACCAGGAGAGGCTGAGTGGGACAGGTGGGACAGGGCCAGTGCCCTGCAGAAGAGGCACAGTACCCCTGGAGAGCTCCAGGCAAGGCCAGGGGGCTCCCGTGTGAGAGGAGGTCCTCAGAATCCCCGTAAGAAGTCCTGGGCGGTTCTAAGAGCCACAGTCCTCTCCTGGGGCTGACGGACCTGCGGGGTGCAAGAGCAGCCGCAGCCCTACCATGGGAACGCGCCCCGCACTTCCCCCCACCTGATGAGAGCCACCGCCACACCTGACCACCCTCAGTCGTGAGGCTGAGGACAGAAGCAGTGACCACCAGCAAGAGCTCCTGTGAGGCATGAGGGCAGCGGCCTGGTGCTCGGAGACCACGGAAGGCCTGAGCCGCCCTCAGTCCACACACATGCCATGGGAAGCGCAGCGTCGCCCACAGGGAGAGGGTGCTGCAGGGCACAATGGGCCACAGAAGGCGGCCACACACCAACCTCCAGGGTAACAAAGGACACTGCTCACCACATCTGCCTCCACAGGACAACCTAACACTCTCCGGGAGAAGCACAGCACAGCCACTGGGAGCCACGGCTTCCCAAGGCGCAGACCAGGGAACAGAGCTGGCCGGAAGCAGGGTGACCAGCACGCAGGGGAACAGGCAGCAACAGAGGCAGCCCCGCAGCGAGGCTGTCAGCGATCACAACACGGCTGGCAGGCCAAAGCGCCCACCACGCACGTGGGCACAGCAAGGGCAAAACGGAAGATGTACAAAGGAGCCAAGGGCAACTTTGAGGGATGAAATATATGATAAATTTCTAAAATAAAATTTCTCTAGAAGGGCTTAATGAGAGTAGATGCTACAAGAGAAAAGATCATCACTTAGAAAACAGCAACAGACACTGTCCCAACTGGTATCCGGGGAGAGCAAGGGAAAAAGAGGGAGACTGAAGCCTGTGACCAGGGACAGCGGCAACGTGAAGCAGGGTGTGATCAGTGATCCGGAGGAGGAGGGAGCGCTCAGAAGCCACTGGAAGGAGAGTGACCAGACCCTCCAGATGCAACCAAGAGCACAAACCCACAGAACCAAGACAGGCAACAAACCAGACTAAGAAGAGCACACAGAAACCACACGGAAGCAGACCACAGAAAAAGAGCTAGAGAGAGGACAGAGAGGCCAGCCAGGCAGAGGACTCAACTGAAAATCAGACACAGTAGGAAACAAGGGGAACGGACCAGAGCACCAGCTGTGGGACAACAGCAAACGGGCCAGCACGCTCACAGCTGGGACGGCCCTCGGGGAAACCTGAACAGACGCAAATGAGATCCAGCACAGATTCAAGAATCTTACAGGATCCTAAGCAGATCCTTACCCACAAATAAGAATGATATGACACTCACATGCACCATGTTCCCATGGTTCAAAATCAAGGATGAAAAGTACTGAAGGCAGCCAGAGAAAAGGACACGCCGACTTCCCATCAGAAACCACAAGCTCCCAAAGGGAACGGGAGACATTTCTAAAGGGGTCGGAGAAAAACTGGGAACCCAGAACTCAATACCCAGAACAGAATGTATTCCAAAATGAAAGTGCAGAGGCGACTTTCTCCAACAGACAAGACCAGAGAGGGTGCACCACCACTGCGCCCTCAGACTGCCTTCAAGTAATGGCCAGCAGGGAGCCACAGAAGCTGGGCCCACACAAAACAAGGTGTCTCTGGAGGTGACCAACACCAAGGCTTAACAGAAACTCTGTTACCTGAACCCTCAGGAGGTGGCCAACCGCCAAAAGCAAGAGCAGCAGTGAGCACAGTGGCGGCAAGCACTAAGAGCAGGAGCAGGGCAGGACCAGGCACTGCAAGGCTCTCGGGCAGTGAGGCCCAACCACGCTACATGAGAGGGGAGTACGAGGAGACAGCGGGAGTGGACACTGAGGCCCGAGGAAGCAGCAGCACGCACACACGATGACACACACAGCAACAAAACCGACTGACCCCTCGAAGACAGCAGGATGGCCTGGCCATGCAGCTCCGTCAAACCCACCCTGAAAAGCAAGCTGGCTTCCTAGTTTTTCAACTTGCAACAAAGAAACCCCAGGAAAACCCCACTGACACCCAGGAAAGAAGTCATACAGTCCCAACAGCCCCTAGAGGGAGGAGCAGGATGAAAACCCTCTGACTGGCCCTGTAGGCCTGCGCTCCTGCAGTGGACACAGACCTTCCAGGAAACGCAAGCACACACCAGTGCACCTGGTGACCACGGCCACGGCAACCAGGCACCTCCAGCACACACACAGGCAGGGCCTCATGCCTGAGCGGGGCTCTTCCCAGGAATGTACATGGGTCCACACCAAACACCATTTGAATCCACTCAATGTGTGACCAGAGGCCAGTCCTGGACTGTGCCCCTTGTCTCTACCTGCCATGAGGCCGTAACAGGCCCCGGCCCTTGGGGACGTGCAATAGGCACTCAAGAGTGAGTGAGCATTAACCCACTCCTGCCCCTGCCCTGTCTTGCCAGGCCACGTCGAGGCACCGCGGGCAGAGTAAGGGGCACACAGTGGAAAGGAGGGTGTGACAGGAGACAGCCACACCAATACCTGAGCCCTGGGGCACGCAGCTTCGGGCAAGCGCAAGATACATAGGGACATGACCGGGGGCCACAAACGAGAGCCCAAAGATGACACCAACCATCAATCACCCAGGATGAGAGGCTTGATTTCACTGGTTTATTTACTGGTTTTTAATTGCATGCTGGACTATATGCAAATTTACTTTGTTTTTAAAAATAAAGAAGACTCATTACAATCCCTCAATAAATAAGGCGAGTTTAGGAGAATCTGAAAGTGCACCAGGGCTGTGGGAGGCTTCTGGGACACGGCAGCCTGCTGCCCTCAAGACATCTGGAGGACCCTGAGGCCACCTGCCGTTCTCAGGCTCACTGCGTTTGGACTTGTCCTGGCAGTCACAAGACGAGCTTCCCCACACAGTCACTCTGCAGCAGGGAACTCCCAACTGTCCAGGCAGGACATCAGGACACAGGCGGGCAGGGACTGTGGCACTAAGGGGTAGAATAGGGAGGGAGAAAGGTGGCCAGGACACCATTCCTGCTGAGCCCTGCATGGTGTTTGGGGCACTAGACCTGAGTACTCGTGTCACAGAAGAGAGACCTCAGATACAGACAGGTCACCACACCTGGCCAAGGCCACTCCACCAGTCAGCCACCAGGGACAAGCCATGTCTGCTAGCTGGGACCTGCTGGAGCCCTGCGGGAGCTTTAGGAGGGCAGCTGCTGACCTTCCAGCCAGCCCCAGCTCTGGGCAGATGGCTACACCACGCCTTGGGCTGGGCGCCTCATGTCCCACTGCGGCTCCAAGGCACAGCTCCTCCTCCCCAGAGCCCAGAGGTCAAACAGGGCCTTCCTCCCGTACCCTTGCTCCTAGCGTCTGCAGAGCTCCAGCAGACTCCCCTGGCTATAGGCTGCAGGGCTGTGGGAAGGGCTGGGCTCCTCTCCCAGCCCCACCCTCTCCATGGAGGCTGACCTGCCCAGGCACTGCTGCTGGGAACAGTGGCCTGAAGCTCAGCCACAGGAGCAGACACAGCCCATGCTGTGGGTGACACCCAGGCATGGAATGGTCAAGGAGCATGACCGGGCAAGGCCTGCAGTGACCTGCAGGAGCTATGGAGAGCAGAGGGCAGGGTAGGCATGATGTCTGAGCCCGAGGCTGGGGGCTGGATGCTGCACCTAGACCCCAGGCTCTGAGCACACATTGCTATGGTCTGACTCATGTTTTTAAAGACCACCTTGACCTCTGCATAGAATCAACTATTAGCACAAGATGAGAGGTGGGAGGACAGGTGGGGGCGGGGAAGGGGTACAGTGGTTGGACCAGAGGGTCACATGGTAGAGGGTAAGAAGTGGTCAGGCAGGATTTCTCAAGAGGAGAGTGGATGGACCAGTTGATGGCCTATGAGAATGGAGGCCTCTGACTGAGAGGTCCCGGTGGACAGGCCAGCCAGGAGACAGGAGGGTGCCGTTGGAGGGCCACCAGTAGAATCTGAGCACCCAAGAGGGATTCCAAGCTGTGAGGCAGGCAAGACAAGGGGAAGGGAGCGGGGGAAGGGAGAGAGAAAGGCGACCGGGCTGGGGCCCAGGGCAGCGCATCCACCAGCAAAGCAGCAGCTCAGGAGGGCGGGGCCGCCGGGCAGAGGAGACCTCCGAGGGAGAAAGCGTGGGCCAGGAACCTGAGCAGACACTCCTCCAGAAAGACACCTATGGCCAACAGCACGAAAGAGGAGCTGGACATCGTGTGCCATCAGGAAAACACTAATCAGGGACAGGAGATGCCACCTCATTCCTACCAGGAGGACAGAATCTGGAGGGCAATGATAAGCGGGGTCAGGAGGTGGAGAGCCCGGAACCCTAGCCTGCCAGGGGCATGCGGACGGAAGCAGGGCAGCTCCCTCACCACCCTCCCCTGGCTGGCCGCCGCCCCTGCAGGCACTGCCTTGAGGCTCTTCACAGCTGCACCTCAGGCCACCTTCCTGGGGGGTGCCCAGAGGTGCCAGGTTCGGTCTCACCTGTGAAGTGAGGGAGCAGGGATGCTCCAGGCCCACCTTGGCCTCTGCCCACCCACAGCTCCCTCTACTCACAGGTGGTCCCTGTTCCTCAGCCACCTGAAATTCTCATCCCCAGCGCCCAGGGAGAGGGTCCCTATCAGACAGGCCAGGCCATGAGGTCAGCTCCCCACACCCACCTGGCCATCCACTCACCATAGAGACTTGGTAAAACCTGAGGTCACTCCCTCATCTAGGAATTTTTATGGGGGTTGTGAGCCTGATACGAGGCAAGAGAAGCCCAGACCCCCTCCAGCCAGCTCCGCTGCATGTTCTGGGTCATTTCCCAGATCTGGGGACCAGGCAAACAAGAGGGCCATTTCTCCAAAAGCCCTGCACAGCTCTGACTTGGTCTTCCATGCCATCAGTCATGTGCCTCCCTTCTAGAACCTTCCACTGGCTTGAAGGGCTGTGGAATTAAAGTCAACAATCTATCCCAGATTCTGGGGTCCTATGTGGTCTGGCCCAAGCCTAACGCCTTCTCCCTGCCAGTCTCCCAGCAGGGCCATCACAGAGTGGCAGTGGCCTCCTCTGGCTCCTCAAACTCACCCTGACTGACGCTGCTTCAGGGCCTGTGGTGGTGTGAGGAAATGGCTGCAAAATTCTTTGGCTTGCCTGTCCCCGAGAAGCAGAGTTCTCACCCTTCTCTTGGAACCCAGGCAGGCTTTGACCAACACAGAACAGGACTGACCCCGGGCAACTTCTAAGAGGGACTATGAAGGACGAGACATCTGCCTTTTTTGCTGGAGTGTTGGCAGGAGGCCTGGGCTAGCAGGAGAGGAGGTGGCCATTAGGCCACCATGCCGGCAGGGAGCCCCACTGCCTAGGGAGACCAGGCAGCTGCTCCAGGAGACAGTCCCAGCAGAGCTCAGACCTGAGACATCCCAGGTGCCAGTCCTGGGCATAAAGGAACCTACAAATGATCTAACCACCCCTGCACACACCCCACCCACCCCAGGGCTATAAACAGTCCCAGTGCGGCCCAGACAAAGGCTCCCCGCTGCTCATGCTAGACCCTGACCCACCAACTTGGAGGCCTTTCATCCCATTGTCATTGAGGTCCTGCGTGTGGTCCAGCCCCAGGGCTGCTCAACAGCTTCCCCACCCCCCAGCAGACTCCACATCCATGAACTCCCATCCCAGCCTCCATGGCAGCTAGCAAGCCCGAGGACAGCCAAACACAACCCTGCTCACTCTGCTCCCAGGCAAGGCCCTCCCCTGCCTTCGGTTCCCCATGAGTCATGAGGGGGCTTAGGTCTGGACAGCCAACCCTATTCTGAGTGCGTCTCGGGCCCCAGGTCAGCTCTAGAGGGAAGGCCAACAGTTAGCCCAATTGCTCCTGTGCCCATGACCACAGGGCACAGGAGCAATTGGACTAAATCCCATTACAGAAGCCTTCTAGGGGCACAGGGCAGCCTGAGCCGGAGTGTGCCTCCCCTCCTGGCCCTCGAGCAAGTCCTGAGTCCTGCAGGTGTGTGTGCAGGAGTGCTCAGTCACAGGGGGCCAGGGACAAGACACTCACGCAGCTCTGTGTCCTGCCCGTCTGAGCTTGGCTGCCACGTGTGAGGCTATTAAGACTGAGCCCCTCGAGAGTCGCCTGCACAGGCCCTGGCACTAGGGTATCTGAATCCCTTCTGGTGCCCATCGGACATGCAAACCCTGGTGGGAGAGTGCTGCTCACAGAGAGCTGGGAGCCCAGCCTGCCAGGACCCTATCACTGCCCACTGAGCCACAGACTAGAGGCCCCTGGAGGTCACCCCCACCTCGGCTACCCTGACTGCACACGACAGAACAGGGGTGAGTGGAAGACACCACTGTGAACTCGTGTGGAAATCGGGGAAGCTGGCCCACAGAAAGGAGCTGGAAAGCCTGGGAGCAGGACCCTCTGCCACACACCAGGAGGGTGCTGGCCCACAAGTCCCCTCCACCCTACTGTGAACCAGGAAGCCCCCTGGTGGACTTTATGAGCAGAATCACCCAAGGTCCACCAACCAGGATGGGCAGGGGGTCAGGGCAAGGTCAGCAGTGAGGGAGGAAGGCAGTCCACAGCCAGTGCTGTGCCCATGACAGGCACAGAGCAGTCAGGTCATGGGGGCTCTGGAAGGCAGGTGGACAGGTCTGTGGCAGAGGAGCAGAGACACCAAGGTACACTTCTGGCCCCAGAGTCAAGGTGGGTGCTGCTGCTGGGGCTGAGGTCACTGCGGGCCAGGCCCTGCGTCAGGCCACCTGCCCACTCTGCGGACAGCCCTCTCCTCTCCAAGGCCCACGTTTGGGGATAATGTCTTCACTAACCAGACAGTAGCCCAAGATACGTAAGTGAAGGCCACCTGGACACTCCCACCTGCTGGTCCCAGGGATACCCAGGATACAGGCAGTGACACAGGGTTAAACACAGTGATGTCACTGGGAATTGTTCCTAGTAACCGGCCACATTACGAGTCACACGCATCCAACAGCATCCCCAGCCCCCACTATGAGCACATCTTCAAAGTCCCTGATGAGGTGCAGGCACACCACTCACCCCAAGTGCAAAACGCTGCTTCCCGAACACTCGCTACTCAAACCCAACTCTGGTGTTGGCCTGAGGATATGAGGAAAGGCGCCAGAGGTACCACGTGTCACAGTGGCTCCTCAGGTACTCTGAAGGTCCACGCTTCCTGGAATGGGCATCCAAAGCCTCTCTCACCACCAGAAACAAGGACTTCATTTTTATAAAGAACAAAAATGGATAGCAGGCGATGTCTGCCAAGGTCCACTGGTGCCAGGAACACAGGGCACCTGCACGCACGGCCACTCCCGCTGCTCCTGAGTGGAGCTGGAGTGAGGACGGGGATGTCCCACGCCCTCACCAACAGCTCTGTGCAGGAGACACAGCAGGCGCACAGACGGACCGAGGACCAGGCCCTCAACGTGGCAGGTCCAGAGAGCAGCTCTGCTGACCGGGGATGAAGCACTCGGCATCCCTGCAGGCCAGAACCAGGACAGGTCCAGACTAGCTGGGGTGGCACTGCTCGTGCTGCCTGGAGAGCAGGGCCCCAGCCTGCAGGTCCCCAGAGCCCACATGTGCCTTCTGGGGCTCAGACCTCATCCCAGCCCAGTCCCGCCCAGGCGAGGCTGACAGTGACTCTCTATGAAAGCCCACAGGTACAGAATCAAAACCAGGGGTCCCCACTCCAGCCCAGCCTGTGTGTCCACAGGTGTGCACATACGTGCAGGCCTGTCAGTGAGCTTGGGGCACTGCAAAGACCCCCTGGAGCATGCTGGTGATGCGGAGCATGTGCGAGCTGGCAGGCACACCACCTGAGCACAGGTGTGTGTCTCTGCAGCGTCCACTCCACCTAGACGCCCACCGGGGGAGGGTGCTCACGTCTCAGGAGAGGCAGTTTAGGGTGAAGCTGCATGTGTGCGGCACCATGCACAGGCGCAGGGATGGCAGTTACCACTCACAGGCTATCCCGAAGCTCCTGTGTGTCACTCGGTGTCCCCAAGGACCGGAGGCTCCTCTCCAAGGAGGTCACTGTCCAACAAAAGATGGGAAAGGCACAAGGATTAGAAGGACACTCCCCAACCCATTGCCCTCTGCGTGGCCATAGTGGAAACTGGGCCCTGCATCAGAGACAGCCAGACCCCTATGTGGCCTGACACCAGGGCACAGCAGCCTCCTACAGGCTGGGTCCACCCCTCCTAGCAGAGGCCTACCCAACCCCCACAGGACCTTCTCCCCTATTGTGCCGAAGCAGGCCCAGGCCCATGTACAGTCCACCCACAGCAAGCCCACCTGGGCCTGGGGAAGGCCTGTCCCTCTCCCAGGGATGTATGGGGTGTGGCTCTTGCTCCCCATTCTAGCCTCAGTGATCTCTGTTCCCCCAGCCCTGCCATCGGGGTTCACTCCTTCCTCCCAGGGACTCCTACAGCCACAGAGCCAGTGAGAAGAGCCAGGGTGGGACAGGATCGAGGAGGAGAAGAGCTGACTGGACATGCAAGCAGCCCCCAGCTGCCCCCAAGAACTGGGACTATGGAAGGCAGGACAGTGGGGGCAGGGCAAGGTCAGGTACCAGCTAGCCTCCGATGTCACCTCAGTGACCCAGAGAGCCAGGAGAGAGGGGGCAGGCAGATGGACATACCGTTGGAGTGGATTTGGAAGACACTGGCTGAGGTCTCCTGGCACAGCTCCTGGAGGTCACAAGGAACAACCTGTGTGGCTAGAGGAAGACAGGAGAAGAGGAGGCACAAGATGACCATGTATGACCGGCACCACCAGCTTCTCCAGGTGGTTCCCAGAGGAGGGACCCAGAGGGCCAGCTGCCCTGCACCTCACCCCTCCTGCCTTCCAGCTCTGCTTCCACAGGCAAAGGGTCAGGACAAACACCACCCCTGCCCTCCCAGTACCCAAGCTGGAGGGAGAGGCGGCTGCTCAAGGAGAGGGGATGTGGAGGCTCCGCACCCCAGCAGTAGCCTCCTGGGCACGCACATAAGGACTCCCATCCACACAAGACTCGCACAAGAAGGCTCAGAGCAGCGCTGCTGGGTGGGAAGGAGGAGACTTCCCGCATGCTGTCAGGCCACCAGCAAGGACCAAGACGGGGCCCAGCTACACTGCAGAGTACTGCTCCACTGCTCAGCAGTAAGAGGAACGAGTCCCCCAAACACCAGGCTGGAGACAGATGCCACCAAGTGTGTGATCCCATTCACACCGCACATGCAGAGGTGGCAGCCCACAGAGATGGAGACGGCGGCTGCGGCTGCCAGCAGTCTGGGAGGGGGCGGTGATGCTAGCACAGGCCCATCTGCCCCAGTGGATGGACACGCTCTGCAGTGGGAAGGTGGAGATGGCCACACAACCCTGTGACCACACCAAGGGTCCGTGACTAGCACACTTTAAGAGTCCATCACAGGCTTTGTGCTAAGCACTTTTATCTCAAAGTAACAAAACCACAGAAATCGTCATGGGGAAACTCCAAGTGCTGGGGAAGACAGTGTCCAGATGCGCACTGCTGGGTGACTGTGCAATGTGCAGCCACGCAACGAAGGTCTCGGCCACAGACACCGGGACACCTGCTGCCCTGCGGCCAGCCATCACACTCTGGACACTACACATAGAAACAAAGCCGAGGCCGCAGGAACCCCGGGTAAGAGAGTCCGTGGCAGCTATTCCTAAGAGCCCACCCTGGAAGGTGCAAGTGCAGGGGATGCAGGAAGCCGGATAGGCATATGTGCCCTGCCTGCGGGGGCACCCTGGGCGTGACACTGTGCCAGGCATCAGAGTAACGGTCAGATCTCCAACAGAGGAAGGCAGTCTATGGTGGCTGGGGCTACGCTGGGCTGGGCTGGGGCAGGGCAGCAAGGACTTGCTGAATAGGGGAGGCCCCATGCCTGGACAGGGCTGTGGGCAACACAGTGCAGGCATCTGCCAAAAGGCCCAGAATAGTACCATTTGGTTGCCTGCAGTTCACGCACTTAAAGTTCACCTCAAAAGGAAAGGAGAGGCAGTAACAAGGAAGTGAAAGGAGACCCGAGGGCTTCGGCTGCTCCAAAGGGCTCAGAGGCACCAGGAGGACCAGCTGGGATGGCAGCAGGTGGGATCTGGGCAGTGGTGCACCTGTGGTCACGCTGCCACCCTTTCCACCTTCTCTGCGCTCACAAGTCTCCAAGATAAAACACTTAAGACTGAAGGACACGGAGCAAGGTCTGCCAGGGCATGTGGGGCAGGAGACACCAGGATGCCAATGGGTTGCTGTGGTTCAACTATGAGGTATCCACTCAAGCTCCTGTGTTGACATAGCAGGGGAAATAATGAATCACAAGAGCGATAACCCCATCAGCGGATTAATTCACTTGACGGATTAATAATGGGGCATGGCTGGGAAAAGTAGGCCACCAGGGGGTGTATCCTTGGGGATCATATCTTGTCCTCTGACTACTCCTCCCTTCAGCGACCATGATGTGGGCGATTTTCCTCCACAGTGCACCTTCACCGTGATGCTCCCCACCTCACCTCGGGATCCGTGCGATGGACTTGGCTAGCCATGGGAACCTCTGAAACTGTAAGCCAAATAAACTTCTCCTCCTCTGAACTGTCCCTGTATTCTGTTCACAGCAATGGAAAGCTGACTAACACAGAAACTGGTACCAGGAGTAGGGTCACTGCAGTGATTAACATGACCATATGGTTCAGAAGCCTTTGGAACTTGTTCATAGGAGGAGTTTGGAAAAGATTAGAGATGCAGGCTGGAGAAAGATCTGAATGTTGTGAGCAGAGCTTAAAGTGCTTCTAGTGAGAGCCCAGAGGACCAGAACCCTAATAGGAACGCAGACAGAACTACGCTCATGGAGTTTCAGAGGAGAATGAGGATTCCATTGGGAACTGGACTAGAGATGTTCATGTTACATTCTGGCAAAAAAAGTTGTCTACGTTTTGTCCTGAGAGTTTGTGTAAGGCTGAACTTAAAGTTGGTGGACTCGCTAATCTGGTGGAAGGAAACTTAAAGGCAGCATTAAAATTAAAACCACAGCTTGGAGGCAGTGGCTCGGATGTTGCCAGCAGCTTTTAGCCAGGTTTACTGTAAGAATCAAGAGCACAAGGCAGAAAGAAAAGATGTGAAAAACTTGCAGTTTGGCCAAAGGAACACGTAATATTAGGGCTCAGGAAGATGTGGGTGTTGAAGAGATGACTGCCACTAAAGAGAAACTAAGTACTTTGCCTAGAGACAATAGGACAATGCTGTGAGGCCATCTCAGGAACTAGAACACCATGCCCATGGCAGGTTCAAGGGTGTAGAAGTGAAAGAGATCACAAAGGCACCCTGCTTTCACAGGGGACCTAGAAAGTTGTTTCCCCAGGATTCATTTCACTGGGTTTAGCTGCCCAGGCACTCCCAGGACACTGTAGCCATGGTCCAAGGGAACCCAGCTACTGCTTAACCTGGCAGCAGACTTTGGCATCATCCATGTGGAGCTGGTTCTGCAGCAATGCACAATGCTGGAGGTAGGGGGCCCAGAGGCTTCCCCTGGACTTCAAAGGAAAGCCTGAGAGGACAAGGGCAGCAGGGTCAGAATCCCTGCCGCTGGCCCTGAGAGGACCATGTGCAAAGCCAGGACAATGAAGCACAAACTGTAGTGGAGACCCCCAGGAGATGCCCCAGGAGACCCCCAGGAGATGTCCCAGGAGATGCCAATACATGCAACACCTGCCAAGGAAGGCTCTGGCTGTGGTCGGAACAGGCCTAGAGAAGCCACGTGGGTAAGAAAGGCCAACAGGGCAGGCTGCCCAACCCTTGGAGAGGAGATCTCACCACTGGGTGCTCCAGAAGTCAGACAGGAAGCTACAGCACTTTTTTGCCTAACGGGGTTTCAATCTTCTTTCGGTCCCAGCCTTCTGTGTAGGCCTCTAAGCCTTCCTTTTGAAACTGGAATATTTATCCTAGGCCAATGTATAGTGGATATATATAACTTGCCTTTGATTTTTACACTGGCTCACAGGCAAGAGTTTACCTTGAGTCTCAGAGGAGACCTTGGACTTTTGCTGGAAATATAGACTATGGGGACTCTTGGAGATGGACTAAGTGCACTTTGCATTGTGAGATGGACATGAGCTTTTGGGGGCCAGGGTGGAATGCTATGGTTTGGATGTGAGATGTCCCCCTGAAGCTCCTGTATTAATTCAGGAAGTAAAATGGTGAGATTAAATTAGCGTTGTAACTTAGTGGACTAATAATGTGAATGGATTACTGGGTGTTGACCACAAGCAGGTGGAGTGTGCCTGGAAGAGGATGTGCCCTAGAGGGATATATATTGTCCTCCTGGCTCCTCTTCTTTCTCTCTGCTTCCCAGCCACCAAGAGCTGAGCAGCTTCCCTTTGACACTCCCTTCTGCCATAATGTCCTGCCTCACCTCAGGCCCAGAGCAATGCAGTTGGCCGACTTCGGAAACCCAGAGCCAAAGTAAACTGTTCCTCCTCTAAGTTGTTCTTGATAGCTGTTCTTCTTGGTTACAGCAATGAAAAGCTGGTTAACACAGGGAACACCCAAAGGTTTGTGCTCTCTGAGCCAGCCTACGAGCCTAGAACAAAGTACCACCTCCTGGGCTTGACGAGGTTTCTCACTAGGACACAGGCCCAAGCCTACTCCACAGAGTCACAGGGCTGGCTGGACAAAGGCAGGGTCAGCCCTGCCTCTCTAGAATGAGCAGACCCTGCTGATGCACCAGCTCATAGGCTCACAGGTCTGCCATGTCTCTCCCCTGCCAAGCCCCCAGGTCCAGCTGCTATACTCACAGCACAGCCTGGAAGCACAGCTGAGCTGTCTGCAAGACAGGCTGCTTCAGCTCATGTCGCTGGCCTGAGAAACAGCATCTGACAACCCTGCACACACCTCTGCTGCACCTGCAAGGCTCTGGAGCCCCGAGATGCCTTCACCAAGTCCAGGCTCAGGATGGACACAGCCAGGGCACCAAAGAAAGGGACAGGACAGGATAAACTGTGCCCATGGTGGAGGAGTGACCACCACTCTCCAGCAGAAGCACACAGAAGGAGACCAACGACCAGAGTGCCACTCTCCCCACTTACAGATAAAGAGACCAAGGGCAGAGGCAGGAGACCCACCCAAGGCCACACCACACACCCAAGGTCACACCACCAGAAAGGAAAATGTCAACCATGCAGTCCTGGGGGGCTGCCCTTGCCCCTTCCAAATTACCTGTTGGAGGCTTTCAGCCAAATTATTGTGCATGAACTACCACAGTCATGTGGGCAGGCTCCAAGGCCCAAGGTGGCTGTCCATTCCGCAGGATTCAATTCAGGGCTGGAGGAGGAGGGGTGGGTGGCCAGAGCTGCTGTACACAGAGCACCTGCCTGGGAGGAGGCAGGACCCCATGCGATCAGGCATCCTCCTCACTGCCACCCCTCAGCCAACTCATGAGGCAACACTGCAGGGCACTGTTCACTGCTAAGGAACCTCTGGTGTTATGGTTCAGATGTGAGACGTCCCTCAAAAGTTCACGTGTGAGATAATGCAAGAAAGTTTAGAGGATACATAATTAGGTTATGACAGCCTTAATGGATCAGTAAATTAATCCCCTGGTGGGGATTAACTGATTGGTAACTGAAAGCAGGTGGGACGTGGCTAGAGGAGGTGGACATTGGGGTGTGGCTTTGGGGTATATATTTGGTACCTGGCAAGTGAAGACTTCTCTCTTTGCTTCCTAATCATCGTGTGAGCTGCTTCCCTCTGTCATATTCTTCCACCATGATGTTCTGCCTCACTTCAAGCCCAAGGAATAAAGCTGGCTATCCATGGACTGAGACCTCTGAATGAGCCCCCCAAAGAAACCTTCCCTCTTCTATAATAGTTCTGGTCAGATCTGTTAATCATAGCAGTGAAAAAGCTGAGTAGAACAGAAATTGATACCGAGAAGTAGGGTTGTTGCTGTGCCTAACCTGACCATATGGTTCAGAAACTTTTGGAGCTTTTTGGAATTGGTGGGAGGAATTTTGAGATGCTTAGTAGTATAAGGTGGAAATGGTTTAGAAGTTGTAAGTGGAACTTAATGGCCAATTGTGGGGGGAGCTCAGAAGACCAGAACAGCAGGAAGACCATAATGAAGATAGGACTCAAAGAGGGGTTGGAGGAAAAGAAGGACACTACTTATGTTACGTTCTGGCTGGGAAGTTGTCTGGTCTTGAGACATTCTGTGAGACTGATTTTAAAAAACAGTGGACTTTTTAATCCGGCAGAAGAAATTTCTAGAGAACATAGCATTCAGGAGGTAGCATAGATATTGTTGCAGGCTTTTAGCCAAATTATTGTGATAATTAGGACACTTGAAAAAAACTTGAAGGTGAGGGTAAAACTGGGACTCAGTAAGTTGCAGTCTTTAAAACATTACTACCACTAAAGAAATGCTAAAGACTTTGCCCAGAGACAAGGAGAAAGATGGCCTGAGGGCATCTCAGGAGCTGGCAAGACCATACACTTCTCAGATTCAAGGAGGTAAAACTAAAAATTCTCTTGAGAAGTGACCAGTGGGGTACCCTTGAGAAAATGCAAGAAGGTTTAGAGGACAAATAATTGGGTTATGAGAGCCTTAAACCAATCAGTGAATTAATCCCCTGGAGGGGATAATTGAGGGTGACCGAAGGCAGCCAGGGTACGGCTGGAGGAGGTGGGCATTGGGGCATGGCTCTGGGTATTTACTTTGTTATCTGGTGAGTGGAGTCTCTCTTTGCTTCCTGATCCTCATGTGAGCTGCTTCCCTCTGCCATATTCTTGCTCTGTGATGTTCTGCCTCACCTCAAGCCCCAAGGAATGGAGCCAGCTGTCCATGGACTGTGACCTCTGAGATCATGAAATCATTTCCTCCTCTATAATTGTTCAGATCAGATCTGTTAGTCACAGCAGCAAAAAAAAAAAAAAAAAGCTGACTAAAACACGGGGGATCAGAGCAGGGACGCACGAGTCACCATGGCATCCCACTACCCCTGATCTGGGAGCCCTCCAGGCCGCCTCTCACCCTGCCTGCCAGCAGGCCCAGTGCAGTACACCCGCACCACTCATGCTGCACACCTGCAGGCCTGGACAGGTCTTTGCAGGCGATGGATAAATGTCTATTACAACTAGAGTGGCCATGCTGGCCACAGGTCCAACCTGCATCAAAAGTAGAGTCAGACACAGGAAGAGCCACAGCAGGGCTGAAGGGCGAGGCGGGCTGCTCCCCAGCTGAGCCAGCAGTCCCAGGTGGCAGTCCTAGCAGGGTCCAACGCCCCAGCCCAGTTTCCTCCCCAGCAGGGTGAGAGAGGTAACAACCCTTCCACACCACAAAGCCAGGGAGATTACCTGGTAGCCCTGACATTTCCTTCCCATGTATCCCTGGGCTGTGCCACTCTGCCTGGGTCTCCTCAAACCCCACCTTCACTTTGCCCCAGGACAAAGTCCACACAGCCCTTCTGGTCAAGGCTGACCGTGCCTTCTCCTGGTGGTCAAAGTCAGCTCCAGGCCCTGTGCTGTGGTCAGCCTCCTGGGGATGAGGACTTACTATGGAGGACAGGGAGCCTGAGAAGCCTGACGAGACCTGCCTTCCAGATGGGCCAGTTCTCACTAGCACCTCCTGGTTGAGGACAGTTCCTTGTGCCCCTACCCTCACAAGCCCTCCTGAGCCCCCTCACCCAGAGGCGCCTGTCCCCTTCCCCTCATGACTGCCTGCCCCTGCTGCCTCAAGGAAGCCTCACTCCTCTGTACTGGTCCACTGCGGCTCCAGCTCCCTCGCACCCAGCTTGGTCAGTCCTGGCCACCCCTGTGGCAGACATGGCACCAACATGTGCAGGTGGCAGCCGAGGCAGAACAGAGGGCAGCTGAAGAGTGCAGTAGGAGGAGCTGGCCGCTGACCAGTAAGGAAACATGGAGAGGAAACCCTCACGGTCCCCATCTGCCAAGGCAGGGCACTTGGGGCAGAACTGCAGCAAGACCACTGGGGCACAGAAGCTGCCTGCTGGCCTCCAAGACAAGCCCTCAGTGGCTGTGAGTGTGGTGTGGTGAGGCGTGCGGGGGCGGCCCCACAGCCGAGGGCAGTACTCTAGGAGGCAGGACTCCACCACACGCCACTGCCACACGCACCCCCTTGGGGAGGCCCCTCCGAGCCTGAGATCTCCTCCCAGACCCAGCCTGCCATCCACAGGCTTGGGTTCTGGGACCTGTCACAGGGGCTCTCACCGCCTCAAGTTCTCAGCTGTGGGAGGGGGATCAGGACAGTTTTCCCACACAAAGACATGGAGCAAAAGCGCAGACAACAGCCACTCCCATTTTTTATTGTCGGCAAAAAGAAACCAAGGAGCTCTTTGGCTCCAAGCACCCTTGCTCTCCACAAGACCCAAGTTTAGGTGACATGGCTGTTTATGCCGGAGGGGACAGACCCTCCCCAGGCTACAGGGCAACGTCCACCCCCACCCTTTTCTTTTTCTGAAGGCCGTGGCTGGGACAGCCTCTTCCGGCAAGTGCTGTGGCTCCCTAGCTCGGCCCTGGCTCACACAAGTCCTGCCCGGGACACAGTACCTGGTGCTGGCACTGCTGCTCCCACAGGAACACATCTCCCAGGCACACAGCCCTGCATGCAGTGGCTGGGCGGGCTGCAGATGCTGCCTCTAGGCAACCAGGGAGACAGCAACAAGGCTCCACAGGCCGCAGGGCTGGATCAGCACTCCCCACATGGGCCGGAGGCCGGTCTTCATAGGGCAGAGCTTGGCACCGAGGGCAGACACCACCTGCCTCGTTAACAGAGGTGTCCATGTGGTGGAAGGACACTGAGCCCAGGGCTGGGGGTGGCGGGTGGCTACACCCAGGAGCACACGGCTCTTGGGGCTCTCTAAGTTCTGTGCGGCCACCCAGTCACTGCAGAGCCCTGGGGCCCAGCAAGCTGGAGGTCGCGGACCCGTCTAGTGTGTCCCGGCTGGCATGGGAGAGGTGTGCAACCCAGCTCCGGTCCAGGGCCCAAGATGCCAGGCCTGATGCAGAACACAGGTGTGGGCAGCCCGGAGGCCCTGCCCCCAGAGGGGAGCACAGGCATCTGGGCACACAGCAGAAGCACTGGGTCACTTCTGACCCTGCTGGGAGACCCGGAGAATGAGATCACAGGGAAAACAGGAGGGCGGGCTGCAGAGCCAAGGCAGGGTTGCCAGCTGGCACCCCGGAGTGCAGCCATCACAGGAGGGGAGAGATGTGTGTTGATGATAAAGATGGAGGCCCGAAGGCCCAGACACAGAGCAAAGACAACTACAGCGTCCATCCCAGGACTGGCTCTTTGCCCTCCACCACAATCTGGGGAGGGCACCTGTGCAGAGTCCCCATCTCAGTAGACAAGAGCAACACCACAGGGAACACTGGCAGAAACCGCCTGGCCATGCCAGCTAGGGCACTGTGGGCCATCTCTCTGAAATCCTGGGCATGTAGCCACATAGCTGTGGGCATTTCCCAGCCTCCCTTGCCATCAAAGAGGTTGACTCTCGCTCCCCATGCCCCACCACCGCAGAATTTGAGAAGTGAAGTGTGCGAGCTCCCTCTCCCACGCTTAAAAGAAACAGCCACCCGACGGCTGCCTCTCACTCAGTCCTCCTGTCCTGGCTGGGATCCGTGGGTGCAACTCTGCTGTGACCACGCAGATGAAGGACAGCACCCTCGGGGAGAGGGCGCACACTGCCCACCTGGCCTGGCTGGACTGCGGTACAGGAGCGACACGTGCCCCATCTCCTGTGGGTCTCCGCCTCAACAGCACAGATGCCCTTCACCCAACACACGCACGTCAGCATTCACTAAGAGAGGACGTGCTGTGGACTTACCTCCTCAGCACACAAAGTGTGGAAGGGCAGAGGAAAATATGCTAGTCCTCCTCTCTGCCTCTTGCCCTCCCAGGTCACACAGCCACAGGTAGCCACTCTCTGATGTGACAAAGGAGCCACACGATTCCCACCTAAGCCGCTCTCATTCAGGGCAGAGGACAGTTTAGGGCTGATGGAGAAAAGGGGGCCAGCCCAGACCCCCCAGACTGAAGCCACTCCAGACTGCAGAGCACGGGGAGGCAGGGGAAGCTGCAGCGGGTGAGAGAAGTGACACCAACCTGAGCAGCACTCACTACTCCAGGACAGGGGCAGGGGAGAGAGACAGAAGGCAATGCAGGGGGCAAACACCAAGGCGGCAGATTCAAACAGAAACACAGAGCATCACACTAAAGATAAAGGAGCCAATGTGCCCGGCCAGGCCCGAGCCGCCAGCCAGGGCAGAGAGCTGGCATGAACTATATTGCGATTGAATACCATTATAAATCCAGTTCCTTGGCCGCCACAGCCACGTGTGCACAGAGCACAACACTCCCGCTATCTCCAGAGGCTCTGGCGGACAGCACATCTCAACCACTGCAATCAGAAAACAGAGACTGTCCAATCAGAGGAAGGGAAGATTCCACTGTACAACTACTCAAAGCCCTGCTGTTGATATGCAAGATCACGTCTTCTAAAGCTCTCGCATGGAGCCAGAGCAGCTGCACTCCTCCCAGGTAGAGCCAAAGGCAGGACACCTGCAACCTGGAGAAGAGACAAAACAGACCCAAACACATGGGAACCCACATCCCCCCCACCCCAGAAACACAGGTGCACAAACTGCAAGAAGGAACCTCAACCCACGGCGGAGTCCCGAGTCGACCCCCAACCTTGCACCCCCAGTCAACAGTTGTGGACAGAAAATGGGCAAGGACTCAGGTGAGGAGAACAAGCCTCTGAGTGCAACCTGAGCACACATGGGGGGTGCCCTGCGGCACAAGTCAGCGCACCTGGAGGACGCGCCGAGTGGACACACAGACAGCAAGGCCACAGACATATCTATGAGAGTGGACATCATGAAAAATACTTTCTCTGAACACAACAGAATTAACTAGAGATCAGCAGCAAAAAGAAATCTCCCAGCATGCATCATTACTTCACATTAAACAGCACACATCTAAATGAACGCCACGTAGAATAAATCACAGGGGAAACCAGAAAACATTTTAAATGAATGAGATGAAAATGTGATATATTTATATAAGTAAAGCAAAGCAGAAAAGAAAGTTTATAGCAACAAACATATTAGAAAATAAGAATGGGCCTAAGTCGATTATCTAACAAAAGCAAAATGAACCTAAATAAACAAAAGGAATAAAAAACAAAGATGATCAGACATAATTCAATAGACATTAGAGAAAATCAATATAATCAGGTTCTCTCAAATGATGAATAAAATCAATACATTTACATCAGACTAATTCTAGGACCACAAACTTAAACCAGACTAACCAAGGACAAAAGAGCCAACGCAGAGTAGCCAGCCCCCAGGAGAGGAGGGGAGCGCCTCTGCAGACCAGCAGAGAGGAGACTTGGGGTCTCTGGCAGTCTCACGGGATTAACCTACAACTTGCTCCAACAGACATTCAGATAGACAGAAGCAAGTGGGCAGCCAAGTGAACGGCCATCTGCCTGAGACAGAGACAGCAGCCAGCACCTAAAACCCAACTGACCAAACCCACCATGCATAACACTGACTCAGCGTGCGTCACAGGTTCAAGTGCAGAAGCCTGAGGCCCAGAACTTCTACACTTAGAGCAGCAGGGACTTCTCACAGCCTGAGAGTGGGCAAAGACTTATGAGGCAGGACACAAACAAAGGCACAGAGGGAGAAACTGCTCAAACAGTGAGACTTTTCACCTGCAAAAACACTGTTTAGAAAACAAAGACAAGCCACAGTCTAAAGAAAATATTCAAATTCAGACACATGATAAGATAACATAACGTTCAGAATGATGAGCTCAGTGACACTGTAACCCGATATCACACTGTGATGGGTTCAAATAGACACTACAAATAGCCAGTACACACAGCAGGACACTCCACACCAGGGAAAGGCAAACCGAACCTACAACCAACCAGACACCAGTCCTCACCACCCACGGTGCCTGGACCCCCGAAGTCCCACGACGCCAGCTCTGGCAAGGGTGGAGAGCAAGTGCGCTCGCTCCCACTGCTCAGGTACAACCACTGGGAAAAAATTCAATCCCCGCCTAAGTAGAAGCACCGCCCTGTGAAGACTGTCCCCAAATGCCAACTACACAGACTGCGGAGCACTCAATCCCACTCTCCAGAAGAGAAGGTTGAGGCTGGAAGAGTCACCAGCAACATGAAGGTGCATGGATGCACCACCACAGAAGAGCCAGAGCACGCAAGGCCAGGGGCAGGAAGCGGATGCTAGAGAGCACGGGCTGCCTGCGAGTGACAAGATCTGCTCTAGAGTTACATGGAGGTGACAGACGCATGACAGCAAGAACATGCTGAAAACCACTGAACTACACACCGTAAGAAGGGTGAAATGGCGAATTCTGATGTGTGACTATTATTTCATTTAAGGAATAAAATAATAAAATAAGAGATTGTGGTGCCTGCCAAAGGCCCAGCACCAGCTCAACTTAGCAAGACCCTGGCTGTGTGGCCTCAGGCAGCCCCTCAACCTCACCTCTGCAGGAAGCAAGTGAGGGCCCCACAGTCTGGACCCAGGGACCTTTCCAGACCTTGCCCTCAGAGATCCCAGGGCCACCACCACCTGACAGCACACAGGCAGGTCCTACAGCTTCCAGGACACCACGTCCTGCAGATAACAAGGAACAGCAGCCAGAAGACTGTCCAGTACAGGGTGGGGACCAGGCAGGTGCTGGTATCAGAGAAGGGGACAGTACACATGCCAGCTGCTAGTCAGATGGCACCATCTTCACAAGTCTTAAATTCTCTACCTGTTTTAAGAACCTGGTTTCAAAGCTCTCCAAGGCCCACCCTCAGGCCAGGGGCCTGGAACATCTGTTCAAACACTGTGCAGGCCTGCCAGCTCTGCCACAGGCAGCCGCACGGGGCACCTCGTCTTCATTGCACACGCCCCTGGGCGGCAGAGCAGATCTGAGCACACACACTAGGTACCGCTATGGTCAACCAGCCACAGCCCTAAGCTCTGGGGATGGGCCTGGGCCCAGTTCCAGCCATGACTTGTGCAGAACAGGGCCTCGACCCTCCACAACTGGGATCTTCTGCATGGCCCAGGGGTCACCCACACCTACACATATCTGGGCCCTACTCAGAGCTCCTGGACTTCAGGCCTAACTGACCTCTCTTGACCTCCCCAACCTGTCATTTGCCCCCAGAGTTACACCCTCTGGGTGCTCCAAGAAAGACCCTGGGCAGCCCTGGGCAAATCCTTCCCCCAGGTCTCAACCTGCCAACCATGGTGCAGCAGGTTGAATCCACC